>NC_041393.1:323530559-323654409 GCF_002162155.2 Triticum dicoccoides | reverse complement strand
ATAAAGCAATCTGAATATTGCGAATATAGATGAAGTATTGATAAAGGTGGGGATCCGTAATGATAGAGGCGGGGTGTCCCGATCTTTCGATGAGATGATAACTATCGATTTGGTGGAGACGACTTTGACGATCCGACTACAAACGTGCACGACGTTGCGCCTTAGCAATCGCTAAACTAATCTCCTGAGGTTATTGACCACGCCGGAAGCACGATCAACCTGACCACGAAGGTCTATTCCTGCAAGCAATCGAAGAACAAGCAAGAATATGACAAAAGCAATCTGAATATTGCGAGTATATATGAAGTTTTGATAAAGATGGGGATCCGTAAGCGGTCTTGGTCTGGTCGTTGGACACAAACGAAGTACACGAAGTTGCAATGGCTAACTTTTAACTAAACAAATCCCCAGGAAAAGCTACTAGATGGATCTACTTATATAGGAGCAAGGGGTGGCGGCCAAGGAGGTGGGAGGACGTCCCAAGGCAGCCTAAAACTAAATCTAGGTCGTACAAGGCCAATGGGCCCAAGTGGAGGTGATGTAACACCTTTGGACTTGTAGTTTGACTCGGATTCTGCTGCAGCATCAGATTGTTTCGTCCACAACTCAACGCTCCGGACGAATTTGAAGGTGATTCCAATTGGGTTGGAAAGTGCACGAAATCTAGTTTCCAACAAAAAAAGAATCACCCAATTCGGAGTCTGTTTGAAAAACTTGTGTGCGTTTTGAGTCAGGTGTGTCTGTGCAGTCCGAATCTGAATCCAGAACGTGAGAGACTTGGACTCTATCTTCTCTTGGGCCAAAAGTGACGTGAGAGAACTTTTTGGACAGCAAATAAACATCTCTTTCTTCCTTATCTTCATATATGGATTGTACAAATGTCCCATACACCTGCAATTAGACAAAACACAAAAGTGTGTGAAGTATTTTTGTTCTGGATAACATAAATAGATTATTGAATAGTTTGCACTAGAAATCACCTGACAAATATGCATATATGCAATATTTTTGGTCATATCCAAGGTAGTCATGTCCTGATCATCCTCACCTTCTTGAAAATAAAGCCGTCCTCGGCGTTGCTTAATCTGAAATGTGGCTAACAAAAGAGACAAGGTGTACATGTTGTATATGTATATGTCATCCATTTTTACTTCCCTTGATTTTTGCATATATGACACATGAATAGATGAGTAACTTGCATAGTTCATAAAATCTAAAGCCAAAAAATTAGCACAAGAAGTAGAAGGCATGAAAATATTGCAACTCAGTTTGCACATATAAGTGAAGCTCTTATTCATTTCAAAAGATTGACAATGTTCATCATTAAACCATCCCAACATTGGTGAATAAACCTTACTTGCATCAAATTTACATGCTACAACATGCTTAAATAAGCAAACATGCAATAAGTCATTCAACACAGAATCATCACCAAGATTAGAGGTCATATCAAAATGATTAAACATTGGTTCTTTTGCATCAATAGTTAATTTAATGGGTGCACTCAAAATTGTTGGTATTTCAGTTGTTTGATCACATGGCAAAGTCAAATTATCAACGTAGTCCTCTAAAATAGGTGGTGTGATCAAAGTAGTGGGTAGCTCATCAGATGGTGCATTCAAATTGACAAGGAATTCATCATTCTCATGTAGAGATGGAAGATCAGTACCTTTGTCATTACCTCTTATGATCAACTCAGATGATGTAGCCACTCTCGGGGGCGATGTGTCACATGGTGGAGGTGATGTAGTCCTGACAACAACGGATGTGGTTGTCATAGTATGCCTAGTAGTTGAAGGAACAATCATATCAACTCTTGGAATGTGCACCGTGCGCTTGTTCTCCTCGTGGCCAACACATCGTTTTATTTCCTGTTCAGCTTTGCAAGCAAGATGAAACAAATGGTCCATAGGATAACACTCTTCATGAATTAGTATCTCTTGAATATCACGGTTTAATCCTCCCCAAAATCTATCCATAAAATCATCTTCACTTTTTTCTAAAGAGGAATGCAACAAGGTAGTTTGTAAATCATCATAATATTTTGTTACAGTTGCACTACCTTGTTTTAAGTGTTGCAACTTCTTAATCATGTCACGAGTATAATAAGCAGGGACAAAAGTATGTCGCATGGCAAGTTTCAAATCATCCCAAGTAGTAGGTATATAATCAGGGTGTAACCGACAATATTCACTCCACCAAACCAAAGCATAACCAGTGAAAGAACCAACCGCAACCTTAACCTTTTTATGTTCATCGAAATTATGGGAAGCAAATATATTTTTTATGTCGAACTCCCATTCAATATATAAAGCAGGTTTAAAACGACCATTAAATGGTGTTATAGATACATTAACCTGATCATGTGCATTTGGATATTTGTGCACCTCTCGTGACGGTTGTGGTATTTGCAAAGGTGGTGGCACGTCTCCCGCGATCGACAAAGCCCATGAATTGACTCTGGATCCTGTCATGATTAGTAGAACAAGAAACAAAATCCAAAAATAATGTTCCTATAACTACTAGGATGTGGTGGTAAAACGCTCACAGTAAAGCAAATATCAATGTCTTACAAGTTCTTACCATGCAGCAGGCGGTGATCGGCAACCTGCGGTGTCAAGTAACTCCGAATATTGAGTAAAGCGATTGCCAGGGGAGCGTACGTATACACGGTGTAGAAATATGTGGAGCTGGGTTGGCTATATATGGTAGCAAAAGATTAGCAATAATCAATTCAGAGATGCAATATTGAATAAACGCTCAACGACGGTACTGTGCTGGTCCTAGGCTAAACCGGACTAGAGACGCGAGCCTAGAACACTAATGAGGTCACAGCGTAGCACAACTAGAATCAATCAAGGATACTAAGTACCTCTGGACAGCAAGATATAAGTGAAGATCACAACGGCAGTGAAGGTAATGATGAAAAACAACTGCCAAGCAGGATATACAACAACTCTCTTCAACTTTCCTCTTGAAAAGTTTGAGCCAATTTTCTGATAAATTCTTTCAAAGAATGCTACTAACTCAAGCTTTCCAATGCAACAAGAATCACTCAATTCCGAGTTGATATGAGGAGTCAAAGAATTCTAAAACTGGCCTGAAAAATTGGAACAAGCTGTGTTCACGAACTTCGGAGGGCAAAAAGACCTATTTAGAAGCCGATTTTGAGGTGTCAAATATTGAACTAGCTTCTGCAACTATTTAGATGCGGCTCGTCGCTAGCTTCAATTTGAGTAATCACGGAGCCAAAACGGACTTCGTATGAGAAAGATACACCTGTTTTACTGAACAGAGCACAAAACAGATTCCAATCCGAATTCAGGTACGAGATTGATTCTAGATAGATCCAATTGTTTTTCTTCCCTCTTTTTTTCTCACTCTTTTTTTTTCATCTCTCTCTGACCTTTTTTTTTACTTTTTTTTTCTCTCTTTTTTTTCTCCGTCTTTCTTTTTCTCCTTCTTTTTTTTCTCTCTCTCGTTCCAAACAAACTAGATAAGATGCAGATTGGATCAAGCGAAGATGTGAATGATCTCAACTATGATTATGACAATGAACGGTGGGTAGCACGTGGTGGAAACTGATGGATGGATGGTGGACAGCGGAAGGGATAACGATGCAGCGGTGGCGTGACAAATGTGAACAGAACTCGAAACTCTAAACGACCTAGACACTAAGACCAGCAACTCGACACGACGATGCACCCGATAATTCAACTATGCATGCAATGAAAAGAAAATTGCAAAGGCTCAGACTGGCTTGGACCAAGGATGAATAGATCTAACTCTTTTTTGTGGCTTTTTCTTGGACAATAGGTAAGAAAATAAATCTAATCTAGGAAACTGGAAATTCTCACCGAGCAACCTGAAAACTGATACCACTTGATAGAGGCGGCGTGTCCCGATCTTTCGATGAGATGATAACTATCGATTTGGTGGAGACGACTTTGACGATCCGACTACAAACGTGCACGACGTTGCGCCTTAGCAATCGCTAAACCAATCTCCTGAGGTTATTGACCACGCCGGAAGCACGATCAACCTGACGACGAAGGTCTATTCCTGCAAGCAATCGAAGAACAAGCAAGAATATGACAAAAGCAATCTGAATATTGCGAGTATATATGAAGTTTTGATAAAGATGGGGATCCGTAAGCGGTCTTGGTCTGGTCGTTGGACACAAACGAAGTACACGAAGTTGCAATGGCTAACTTTTAACTAAACAAATCCCCAGGAAAAGCTACTAGATGGATCTACTTATATAGGAGCAAGGGGTGGCGGCCAAGGAGGTGGGAGGACGTCCCAAGGCAGCCTAAAACTAAATCTAGGTCGTACAAGGCCAATGGGCCCAAGTGGAGGTGATGTAACACCTTTGGACTTGTAGTTTGACTCGGATTCTGCTGCAGCATCAGATTGTTTCGTCCACAACTCAATGCTCCGGACGAATTTGAAGGTGATTCCAATTGGGTTGGAAAGTGCACGAAATCTAGTTTCCAACAAAAAAAAATCACCCAATTCGGAGTCCGTATGAAAAACTTGTGTGCGTTTTGAGTCAGGTGTGTCTGTGCAGTCCGAATCTGAATCCAGAACGTGAGAGACTTGGACTCTATCTTCTCTTGGGCCAAAAGTGATGTGAGAGAACTTTTTGGACAGCAAATAAACATCTCTTTCTTCCTTATCTTCATATGTGGATTGTACAAATGTCCCATACACCTGCAATTAGACAAAACACAAAAGTGTGTGAAGTATTTTTGTTCTGGATAACATAAATAGATTATTGAATAGTTTGCACTAGAAATCACCTGACAAATATGCATATATGCAATATTTTTGGTCATATCCAAGGTAGTCATGTCCTCATCACGTAAGCGGTCTTGGTCTGGTCGTTGGACACAAACGAAGTACACGAAGTTGCAATGGCTAACTTTTAACTAAAAAAATACCAAGGAAAAAGATACTAGATGGATCTACTTATATAGGAGGAAGGGGTGGCGGCCAAGGAGGTGGGAGAACTTCCCAAGGCATCCTAAAACCAACCCTAGGTCGTACAAGGCTCATGGGCCCAAGTGGAGGTGATGCAACACCTTTGGACTTGTTGTTCGACTCGGATTCTGCTTTAGCGTCTGATTGTTTCGTCGATATCTCAATGCTCCGGACGAATTTGAAGGTGAATCCAGTTGGGCTTGAAAGAGCACAAAATCTAGATTCCAACAAAAAAAGAATCACCCAATTCGGAGTCCGTATGAAAAAGTTGTTGGAATTTTGAGTCAGGTATGTCTGTGCAGTCCGAATCTGAATCCAGAACGTGAGAGACTTGGACTCTATCTTCGCTTGGCCCAAAAGTGACGTGAGAGAACTTTTTGAACAGCAAGTAAACATCTCTTTCTCCCTTATCTTCATATGTGGATTGTAAAAATGTCCCACACACCTGCAATTAGACAAAACACAAAAGTGTGTGAAGTATTTTTGTTCTGGATAACATAAATAGATTACTGAATAGTTTGCACTAGAAATCACCTGACAAATATGCATGTATACAATATTTTTGGTCGTATCCAAGGTAGTTATGTCCTCATCATCCTCCCCTTTTTGAAAACAAAGCCGTCCTCGGCGTTGCTTAATCTGAAATGTGGCTAACAAAAGAGGCAAGGTATACATGTTGTATATGTATATGTCATCCATTTTTACTTCCCTTGATTTTTGCACATATGACACATGTATACATGAGTAACTTTCATAGATCATAAAATATAAAGCCAAAATATTATCATAAGTAGAAGGCATGAAAATATTGCAACTCAGTTTGCACATATAAGTGAAGCTCTTATTCCTATCAAAAGATTGACAATATTCATCATTGAACCATCCCAACATTGGTGAATAAACTTTACTTGCATCAAATTTACATGCTACAACATGCTTAAATAAGCAAACATGCAGTAAGTAATTGGACACAGAATCATCACCAAGATTAGAGGTCATAACAAAATGATTAAACACTGGTTCTTTTGCATCAATAGTTAATTCAATGGGTGCACTCAAAATTGTTGGTATTTCAGTTGTTTGATCACATGGCGAAGTCAGATTATCAACATAGTCCTCTAAAATAGGTGGTGTGATCAAAGTAGTGGGTAGCTCAACACATGATGTATTCAAGTTAACTAGGCATGCATCATTCTCATGTGAAAGTGGAAAATCTCTACCTTTGTCATTACCTCTTATGATCAACTCAGATGATGCAGGCACTCTCGATGGTGATGTGTCACATGGTGGAGATGACGTAGTCCCCGCAACAACGGATGTGGTTGTCATAGTACGCCTAGTAGTTGAATAAACATCTATATAAACAGTTGGAATGTGCACCTTGCGCTTGTTCTCCTTGTGGGCAACACGTCGTTTTATTTCCTGTTCAGCTTTGCAAGCAAGACGAAACAAATGGTCCATAGGATAACACTCTTCATGAATTAGTATCGCCTGAATATCATGGTTTAATCCTCCCCAAAATCTATCCATAAAATCTTCTTCACTTTCTTCTAAAAATGAGTGCAACAAGGTAGTTTGTAAATCATCATAATATTTTGTTATGGTGTCACTACCTTGTTTTAAATGTTCTAGTTTTTTAATCATGCCACGAGTATAATAAACATCGACGAATCTATCTCTCATGACATGTTTTAAATCATCCCAAGTATTAGGTACATAATCAGGGTGTAACCGACAATATTCACTCCACCAAACAATAGCAAAACCAGTGAATGTACCAACCGCGAGCTTAACTTTTTTATGCTCAGAAAAATTATGCGAAGCGAATATAGCATTTATTTTGAACTCCCATTCGATGTATAAATCAGGCTTAAATCGACCATTAAAAGGTGGAATGGAAACAAGAACCTGATTGTGTGCATTCTGATGACTTTGTATCTCTTGTGATGGATGTTGTATTTTCTTAGGTGGTAGCAAATCTCCCACCATCGATGAAGCCCAAGAACTAACAACTCCAGAACCTGCCATAGTTAGTAGAAAACAAGAAACAAAATCCGAGAATAATGTTCCTATGAACTACTAGGGTGTGGTGGTAAAACGCTCATAGTATAGCAAATATCAATATCTTACAAGTTCTTACGATGCGGCAGGTGGTGACAGGCAACCAGTAGTGTCAAATAACTGCGAAGATTGTGTAAAACGATTGCCAGGGAACGTACGTATACACGGTGTAGAAATATGTGGAGCTGGGTTGGCTATATATGGTAGCAAAAGATTAGCAATAATCAATTCAAAGATGCAATGTTGAATAAACGCTCAACGATGGTACTGTGCTGGTCCTAGGCTAGACCGGACTAGAGACGCGAGCCTAGAACACTAATGAGGTCACGACATAGCACAGCTAGCATCAATGAAGGATAAGTAGCTCTGGACAGCAAGATATAAGTGAAGATCACAACGGCAGTAAAGATAATGATGAATAACAACTGCCAAGCAGGATATATAACAACTCTCTCTCCAACTTTCCTCTTGAAAAGTTTGCTACTAACTCAAGCTTTCCAAAGCAAAAAGAATCACTCAATTCCGAATTGATATGAGGATCCAAAACAGACTTCGTATGAGGAAGTTATGCCTTTTTTACCGAACAGTGTGCAAAACAGATTTCAATCCTAATCCAAGTACGAGATTGATTCTAGATAGATCCGAAATTTCTTTTTTTTCTTCTCTTTTTTTTCTCTGACTTTTTTGTTTTTCTTTTTCTTTCTCTCCTTTTTTTCCTCTGACTTTTTTTCTCTCTTTTTTTTCTCTCTGCCTTTTTCTCTCTCTTTTTCCCCCTCTTTCAGAGACAAACTAGATAAGATGCAGATTGGATCAAGTGAAGATGTGAACGAGCTCAATTATGATTTTGACAATGAACTATGGGTAGCATGTGGTGGAAATTGATGGATGGTGTGGTGGACAGCGGAAGGGATAACGATGCAGCGGCGGCATGACTAATGTCAACAGAACTCGAAACTCTAAAGGAACTAGACACTAAGACCAGCAACTCGACACGGCGATGCAACCGATAATTCAATAATGCAAACAATGAAAAGAAATTTGCAAAGGCTCAGACTGGCTTGGACAAAGGATGAATAGATCTAACTTTTTTCGTGGCTTTTTCTTGGACAATAGGTAAGAAAATAGATCTAATCTAGGGAAAACTAGAAATTCTCACCGAGCAACCTGAAAACTGATACCACTTGATAGAGGCGGGGTGTCCCGATCTTTCGATGAGATGATAACTATCGATTTGGTGAAGATGACTTTGACGATCCGACTACAAACGTGCATGACGTTGCGCCTTAGCAATTGCTAAACCAACTCCGAGAGGTTATTGATCACGCCAGAGCACAATCCACCTGACCACGAAGGTCTATTCCTGCAAGCAATCGAAGAACAAGAAAGAATATGACAAAGAAATCTGAATATTGCGAATATAGATGAAGTATTGATAAAGCTGGGGATCCGTAAGCGGTCTTGGTCTGGTCGTTGGACACAAACGAAGTACACGAAGTTGCAATGGCTAACTTTTAACTAAACAAATCCCAAGGAAAAAGCTACTAGATGGATCTACTTATATAGGAGGAAGGGGTGGCGGCCAAGGAGGTGGGAGAACGTCCCAAGGCATCCTAAAACCAACCCTAGGTCGTACAAGGCTCATGGGCCCAAGTGGAGGTGATGCAACACCTTTGGACTTGTTGTTCGACTCAGATTCTGCTTCAGCGTATGATTGTTTCATCGATATCTCAATGCTCCGGACGAATTTGAAGGTGAATCCAATTGGGCTGGAAATACCACAAAATCTAGATTCCAACAAAAAAAGAATCACCCAACTCGGAGTCTGTATGAAAAAGTTGTTGGCATTTTGATTCAGGTATGTCTGTTAGTCCGAATCTGAATCCAGAACGTGAGAGACTTGGACTCTATCTTCTCTTGGCCCAAAAGTGACGTGAGAGAACTTTTTGAATAGCAAGTAAACATCTCTTTCTCCCTTATCTTCATATGTGGATTGTACAAATGTCCCATACACCTGCAAATAGACAAAACACAAAAGTGTGTGAAGTATTTTTGTTCTGAATAACATAAATAGATTACTTAATAGTTTGCACTAGAAATCACCTGACAAATATGCATGTATATAATATTTTTGGTCGTATCCAAGGTAGTCATGTCCTCATCAGAGAGAGAGAGAGAGAGAGAGAGGTTGTCTGGGGGTTGTGGGGAGAGTGGGTCTTGAACGAACATGCCATGCTAGCCGAGGTGATGAAGTCGCACCGATCAATGGGTTCCTCCACCATGCCAACTTTCAGATTGGGGCAAGAATAACGGGGTCGTTTCCGGCCTATTCCCTCCATGGAGAAGACGATCAAACAATGGCAGAAGGAAGGGTGAAGGAAAATGGGGGAGGGAGGAAGAGCGTGCGATAGCAGTTCCAAATTGAGAGGGAAAGGCGAAGAGGTGGTGGATGCTTGCCATGGTACAGGAAGAGGCACCCCGCCCTACATAGACGTCCGTTCGGAAATTATACAAAATGACTTGCCGTCGTCTCACCGACATCTTGGAACGGGACCACATGTCAATGAAACATGGTGTGTCATTTCTCGTGCAAAATGCGATCTGGCCGCGTTGGCCCGAGGTGCCGCACTATTTCTCGACTTTATTTTTTAATGGCATGCCGTTCAGTTTTGAAGCAGGACTAACTGGTATTGTATGCAGAGAAAATATAAACTACTCTATCACTACTCCACCTCTAGTACTAGTATCAAAAAAGATATATAGGCTGGAGCTTCAACGCTTGCTTGCTAAGGGCTGCCCACTTGCTTCTCACACTATCACCCTCTCTCCAGATCTAGAAAAGGCGGCTTCTCTCTCCCTCCTCACCGATGGCCACAGATCCGTCGAGGAAGAAAAAGGATGTGCAACATTGACACACTCATCGTCGGCGAGCGAGGTCACACACTAACGACAAGGCCGTTCTCTCAGACCTAGCGCCCACGCGGGATGTACTCCATCCCCAAGCTCACTTCCATAGTGTGTGGCGGAGGATGACGAACACGAGCGAAGCCACTTCCTACCGACCCTCAGGTATGCTACCTCTTTTCGAACCATACCCTTGTTCTATTGCCCTATTTGCCACGTCGCTGCATGTGGATCTTTTTCCACTCCACCATCTTCCCAATGTGCTATCCTCTTCTCTGCTGGTCACGCAGACGAAAACCGTAATCTGCACTATTAAAGGAAACCCTACTTCATGCAGACTAATCCATTTCTGCGTTAAATAAGGAAAGGAAGGGAGAAAGTACTATCGAAGAGACTAGGCATCGAACCCGCATCTAGGTTGAAAAGGGGGAAATCAGTAGCTAATGAACGAGTCTCATGTCTCGTGGTTGAAAAAGGGTAGAAAGGCATGGCGACACAATAGAGAATGACCAGGTCGATCGGTTTGTTGTCCTCACAAAGGAAAAAGGTGGCTAAAGAGAACAAAAATGGATGTAATCCACATATGTTGTCGGGATATTTGTTGCTCTGGGAAACCATACATCCCTCACCACTCTATGCGTCCATGGAGGTACATCGTACTGGTGCGCCCACTGTCCGAATGGGCCTCCCATGCTCTTATTGCCATTTTGTTGTTGTTAGTATAACGCCAGCGGTAAAGTCAAGCAATGTTACTACTAAAGTGATGCCACATTTAACTAATGTCGCACTCATTCTAATGCCACCGATAAATTTAAGCAATGCCATTTAATGTCACTGGATTATTTCTGTGGGGACCCCGACTCAGAAGTCGAGATCACCGAATGCACTTGTAAATTGATCCCAAATATCAATGCTCACTGAACACACAAGATGAATAACAAGAGTCTTACATCCATACATACCGTCTTACACAAATTATGACCATTATGGTCAAATCTTACATAGATAAAGCCGCAAGGGCTGAACATCAAATGAAACACAAGTAGCGGAAATCTTCATTGGAAAGTAGAACCCATGCCATCTTCCTTAACCCTATAGGCATTCTGACTGGGAAGGCGTCCTAGTTTGCATGTTTTGTCACCAAAGAACTCTTCCTCGGACTCCTGCTCTTCCATGTTTGGCCAATTAAATAACAAGTGGCAAGCCAATGAGTACTTTGAATATACTCGCAAGCAACCCATGTTTCGGTTGAAGGTAATACACTGCATGATATAGGTAAATTTTTGCAGAAAGCTAGTTTTGAGAGATATGACATGTTCAACAACTTGTTTTACATGCATCATGAGAATTCAAGTAACCATGAGAACATGTTACATATATCAACCTAAATAGAGTTGGAAACAATCCAACTTAGTCATCATGTCAAGTCTATTGATGTGACCCACGTAGTTCTTACCACTTATCCATACACACTCACCAGGTTTTGTAAACATGTGGACGTAGCCCAAGAGCGGTTATCCAGCTATCCTTGACCGTGGACATGACTATTCGAATAGTATTACACTCTGTAGAGGTTGCACACTTTACCCACAAGACCCGGGAAGCCTTCATGTCATCCACGACTCGCGGTACCTCAAGTACCCGGGGTAAGCACCCGATCACTACCTTTGCCTAGACACCACCCATGCCACAATCTTGCTCACATGTTTAATTTGGTGGAGCCACGCTCCCATATTCAACACATAGCACAAGCACGGGGGTACCAACAGTGTGTCCGGTGCCCTGTGAAAACAGTCATGGCTGCCCTACCTGGCACGACCCTGTCCCAAGAGTGATCACGCCACTCCCATCACTAGTAATTCGTCCTCCATGCTAGTGTGGACTAGGTAATCAATAATGCCCTTTCCCATATAAGGGTAGAGTGGTTGCACATGAAAGGTTGGAGTAACGGTCGCAACTTAAACCAATCCGTTTTCAAAAACAACACAGTCACTTGCCTTGGTACACCACTTCTTTATCAAGTGGTTACCTAGCTCAACATCTCCCTCGGGCATTAGTGGCACCCGATGGGGTTTTCAGAAAGCCTTTGAAAACATACTTGTCTCCATCACCATGCATACACCCGTCCCTTTTTGCATAGCAATTACTTTTGCATCCTATCTACTCCCACCTGCATAACCCTCAGAGCAAGGTAGGGTCATGCACAATGCAATTATCAATAAGGAAGTAATGAAGGCAACCCATCAAAGTGGTTACCACCTCATAATGATTTCGATGCAACAACAATATGGTGCTATATTACATGCATAAAAAGGGTTTCAGAGACATGGTCAGAAGGCTGCTTGTCTGGCTCAGCAAAGTCTTCGGGGTCTTCAAAGTCATCTGGTCCAACTCCTTCATCAACAACGAAATCTATCGTCGCAAAATAACAACGAGAAAAATAAGGCAATGGCAAAACAAAAAAAATAAAAGTGCCCATAAAAATGTCCACCTATTTTTGTTAAATACTAAGATGAAAACTAAAATGCAAAGATTCTTAGTTTTGGATTTCGAGTTAAGGAATAGTGGAGATGGATTTTCAGAGGGGAATATAAATGCTCAAATTTGAATTTAAATTTGAACAGTACAAAAAGTGTGATGGATGTGCATGAAAGTTACATCATTAAATAGGTGGGTTTTTTATAAGAACAAAGGAGTTGGAATTATTGCATTTGGGTAAATATTTTAATCTATGGAATTTTTGGACGTCTCAAAAATAAAGAAAAAGAAAAAGGCACTGTGCAACTGGGCCAGCAGGGCCATAGTGCAGCAAGCCCAGAGAGAAACTAGCCCACGCACCTGTCCACGTTGAAGGCGTAAAGACTGAATACGCCTTCAGCCTACGCAGCAAAAAAGTACACACGCGCGTGCGTTTTAAACCTGATGGGTGGGACCCACACGTCAGGACGTGAGGCTGGCGGACGGGCCCCACGGTCGTCGTTGTCTACCTCAGGCCACAGGGCATGGCGATCTCACCGGCGTTAGTGTGGTCGACGGCGAGGCGATCTGAGGGCACCGACGTGCTCAGGACGGAGTCACCGTTCGGGTAGAGGTGGATTTGGTCGCCGGAGTGGAGGGGTTCACCGGCAACGAGGAAGTCGAGCGGCGGCGCTACAGGGGGTGGCCGATTTGATCGGTCCAGGCTGGAATCGACATGGGAGAAGGAGGGGAAATGATGAGCGAGGTGTGTCGGTTCCAGATCAAGTGAGAGTGGAGGAAGAGGGGGGCGGTACCTTGAGATCAACGGTGACCTGAGGCGGCGGAGCTCGAGCTTGATCTCGAGCTCAGGCTGCTCCTAGGAGGAGTGGGTGGCTCAGGAAGTTGATAGAGAATGGTGGAGAGTGAGGGGTAGAGAGAAAGTGATGAGGACATGACTACCTTGGATATGACCAAAAATATTGCATATATGCATATTTGTCAGGTGATTTCTAGTGCAAACTATTCAATAATCTATTTATGTTATCCAGAACAAAAATACTTCACATACTTTTGTGTTTTGTCTAATTGCAGGTGTATGGAACATTTGTACAATCCACATATGAAGATAAGGAAGAAAGAGATGTTTATTTGCTGTCCAAAAAGTTCTCTCACGTCACTTTTGGCCCAAGAGAAGATAGAGTCCAAGTCTCTCACGTTCAGGATTCAAATTCGGACTGCACAGACACACCTGACTCAAAATGCACACAAGGTTTTCATACGGACTCCGAATTGGGTGATTCTTTTTTTGTTGGAAACTAGATTTCGTGCACTTTCCAACCCAATTGGAATCACCTTCAAATTCATCCGGAGCGTTGAGTTGTGGACGAAACAATCTGATGCTGCAGCAGAATCCGAGTCAAACTACAAGTCCAAAGGTGTTACATCACCTCCACTTGGGCCCATTGGCCTTGTACGACCTCCCACCTCCTTGGCCGCCACCCCTTACTCCTATATAAGTAGATCCATCTAGTAGCTTTTCCTTGGGATTTGTTTAGTTAAAAGTTAGCCATTGCAACTTCGTGTACTTCGTTTGTGTCCAACGACCAGACCAAGACCGCTTACGGATCCTCACCATTATCAATACCTCAAATATATTTGCAATATTCAGATTGCTTTATCATATTCTTGCTCGTTCTTCGATTGCTTGCAGGAATAGACCTTCATGGTCAGGCTGACCGTGCTTCCGGCATCGTCAGTAACCTCAGGAGATTGGTTTAGCGATTGCTAAGGCGCAACGTCGTGCACGTTTGTAGTCGGATCGTCAAAGTCGTCTCCACCAAATCGATAGTTATCATCTCATCGAAAGATCGGGACACCCTCGCCTCTATCAAGTGGTATCACTTTTCAGGTTGCTCGGTGAGAATTTCCAGTTTTCCTAGATTAGATTTATTTTCTTACCTATTATCCAAGAAAAAGCCACAAAAAAGAGTTAGATCTATTCATCCTTGGTCCAAGCCAGTCTGAGCCTTTGCAATTTTCTTTTCATTGCTTGCATAGTTGAATTATCGGTTGCATCGTCGTGTCGAGTTGCTGGTCTTAGTGTCTAGTTCGTTTAGAGTTTCGAGTTCTGTTCACATTAGTCACGCCGCCGCTGCATCATTATCCCTTCCGCCGTCCATCATCCCATCTATTAATTTCCACCACGTGCTACACACTGTTCATTGTCATAATCATAGTTGAGGTCATTCACATCTTCGCCTAATCCAATCTGCATCTTATCTAGTTTGTCTTGGAAAGAGGGAGAAAAAAAAAGAGAGAGAAAAAAAGAGAAAAAAGGAAAGAAAAAAAAGAAAAAGAGAGAGAAGAAAAAGAAAAAAAAAGCGTGAGAAAAAAAAGGAGAGAAAAAAATCGAATCTATCTAGAATCAATCTCGTACCTGAATTCGGATTGGAATCTGTTTTGCGCACTGTTCAGTAAAACAGGTGTATCTTTCTCATACGAAGTTCGTTTTGACTACGTGAGTACTCAAATTGAAGCTAGAGATGAGCCGCATCTAAATAGTTGCAGAAGCTTGTTCAATATTTGACACCTCAAAATCGTCTTCTAAATAGGTCTTTTTGCCCTCTGAAGTTCGTGAACACAGCTTGTTCCAATTTTTCAGGCCAGTTTTAGAATTCTTTGACTCCTCATATCAACTCGGAATTGAGTGATTCTTTTTGCATTGGAAAGCTTGAGTTAGTAGCATTCTTTGCAAGAATTTACCAGAAAATTGGCTCAAACTTTTTAAGAGGAAAGTTGGAGAGAGAGTTGTTGTATATCCTGCTTGGCAGTTGTTTTTCATCATTATCTTCACTTATATCTTGTTGTCAAGAGCTACTTAGTATCCTTCATTGATGCTAGTTGTGCTACGCCGGACCTCATTAGTGTTCTAGGCTCGCGTCTCTAGTCCGGTCTAGCCTAGGACCAGCACAGTACCGTCGTTGAGCGTTTATTCAACATTGCATCTTTGAATTGATTATTGCTAATCTTTTGCTACCATATATAGCCAACCCAGCTCCACATATTTCTACACCGTGTATACGCACGCTCCCCTGGCAATCGCTTTACTCAATATTCGGAGTTACTTGACACCGCTAGTTGCCAAGCACCACATGCTGCATGGTAAGAACTTGTAAGACATTGATATTTGCTTTACTGTGAGCGTTTTACCACCACATCCTAGTAGTTATAGGAACATTATTTTTGGGTTTTGTTTCTTGTTCTACTAATCATGACAGGATCCAGAGTCAATTCATGGGCTTTGTCGATCACGAGAGACGTGCCACCACCTTTGCAAATACCACAACCGTCACGAGAGGTGCACAAACATCCAAATGCACATGATCAGGTTAATGTATCTATACCACCATTTAATGGCCGTTTTAAACCTGCTTTATATATTGAATGGGAGTTCGACATAAAAAATATATTTGCTTCCCATAATTTTGATGAACATAAAAAGGTTAAGGTTGCGGTTGGTTCTTTCACTGGTTATGCTTTGGTTTGGTGGAGTGAATATTGTCGGTTACACCCTGATTATATACCTACTACTTGGGATGATTTGAAACTTGCCATGCGACATACTTTCGTCCCTGTTTATTATACTCGTGACATGATTAAGAAGTTGCAACACTTAAAACAAGGTAGTGAAACTGTAACAAAATATTATGATGATTTACAAACTACCTTGTTGCATTTCTCTTTAGAAGAAAGTGAAGATGATTTTATGGATAGATTTTGGGGAGGATTAAACCGTGATATTCAAGAGATACTAATTCATGAAGAGTGTTATCCTATGGACCATTTGTTTCATCTTGCTTGCAAAGCTGAACAGGAAATAAAACGACATGTTGGCCACGAGGAGAACAAGCGCACGGTGCACATTCCAAGAGTTGATATGATTGTTCCTTCAACTACTAGGCATACTATGACAACCATATCCGTTGTTGTCAGGACTACATCACCTCCACCATGTGACACATCGCCCCCGAGAGTGGCTACATCATCTGAGTTGATCATAAGAGGTAATGACAAAGGTACTGATCTTCCATCTCTACATGAGAATGATGAATGCCTTGTCAATTTGAATGCACCATCTGATGAGCTACCCACTACTTTGATCACACCACCTATTTTAGAGGACTACGTTGATAATTTGACTTTGCCATGTGATCAAACAACTGAAATACCAACAATTTTGAGTGCACCCATTGAATTAACTATTGATGCAAAAGAACCAATGTTTAATCATTTTGATATGACCTCTAATCTTGGTGATGATTCTGTGTTGAATGACTTATTGCATGTTTGCTTATTTAAGCATGTTGTAGCATGTATATTTGATGCAAGTAAGGTTTATTCACCAATGTTGGGATGGTTTAATGATGAACATTGTCAATATTTTGAAATGAATAAGAGCTTCACTTATATGTGCAAACTGAGTTGCAATATTTTCATGCCTTCTACTTCTTGTGCTAATTTTTTGGCTTTAGATTTTATGAACTATGCAAGTTACTCATCTATTCATGTGTCATATATGCAAAAATCAAGGGAAGTAAAAATGGATGACATATACATATACAACATGTACACCTTGTCTCTTTTGTTAGCCACATTTCAGATTAAGCAACGCCGAGGACGGCTTTATTTTCAAGCAGGGGAGGATGATGAGGACATGACTACCTTGGATATGACCAAAAATATTGCATATATGCATATTTGTCAGGTGATTTCTAGTGCAAACTATTCAATAATCTATTTATGTTATCCAGAACAAAAATACTTCACACACTTTTGTGTTTTGTCTAATTGCAGGTGTATGGAACATTTGTACAATCCACATATGATGATAAGGAAGAAAGAGATGTTTATTTGCTGTCCAAAAAGTTCTCTCACGTCACTTTTGGCCCAAGAGAAGATAGAGTCCAAGTCTCTCACGTTCTGGATTCAGATTCGGACTACACAGACACACCTGACTCAAAATGCACACAAGGTTTTCATACGGACTCCGAATTGGGTGATTCTTTTTTTGTTGGAAACTAGATTTCGTGCACTTTCCAACCCAATTGGAATCACCTTCAAATTCATCCGGAGCGTTGAGTTGTGGACGAAACAATCTGATGCTGCAGCAGAATCCGAGTCAAACTACAAGTCCAAAGGTGTTACATCACCTCCACTTGGGCCCATTGGCCTTGTACGACCTCCCACCTCCTTGGCCGCCACCCCTTACTCCTATATAAGTAGATCCATCTAGTAGCTTTTCCTTGGGATTTGTTTAGTTAAAAGTTAGCCATTGCAACTTCGTGTACTTCGTTTGTGTCCAACGACCAGACCAAGACCGCTTATGGATCCCCACCATTATCAATACCTCAAATATATTTGCAATATTCAGATTGCTTTATCATATTCTTGCTCGTTCTTCGATTGCTTGCAGGAATAGACCTTCGTGGTCAGGCTGACCGTGCTTCCGGCATCGTCAGTAACCTCAGGAGATTGGTTTAGCGATTGCTAAGGCGCAACGTCGTGCACGTTTGTAGTCGGATCGTCAAAGTCGTCTCCACCAAATCGATAGTTATCATCTCATCGAAAGATCGGGACACCCTCGCCTCTATCAAGTGGTATCACTTTTTAGGTTGCTCGGTGAGAGTTTCCAGTTTTCCTAGATTAGATTTATTTTCTTACCTATTATCCAAGAAAAAGCCACAAAAAAGAGTTAGATCTATTCATCCTTGGTCCAAGCCAGTCTGAGCCTTTGCAATTTTCTTTTCATTGCTTGCATAGTTGAATTATCGGTTGCATCGTCGTGTCGAGTTGCTGGTCTTAGTGTCTAGTTCGTTTAGAGTTTCGAGTTCTGTTCACATTAGTCACACCGCCGCTGCATCATTATCCCTTCCGCCGTCCATCATCCCATCTATTAATTTCCACCACGTGCTACGCACTGTTCATTGTCATAATCATAGTTGAGGTCATTCACATCTTCGCCTAATCCAATCTGCATCTTATCTAGTTTGTCTTGGAAAGAGGGAGAAAAAAAAGAGAGAGAAAAAAAAGAGAAAAAAGGAAAGAAAAAAATAGAAAAAGAGAGAGAAGAAAAAGAAAAAAAAAGCATGAGAAAAAAAAGGAGAGAAAAAAAATCGAATCTATCTAGAATCAATCTCGTACCTGAATTCGGATTGGAATCTGTTTTGCGCACTGTTCAGTAAAACAGGTGTATCTTCCTCATACAAAGTCCGTTTTGACTCCGTGAGTACTCAAATTGAAGCTAGAGACGAGCTGCATCTAAATAGTTGCAGAAGCTTGTTCAATATTTGACACCTCAAAATCGGCTTCTAAATAGGTCTTTTTGCCCTCTGAAGTTCGTGAACACAGCTTGTTCCAATTTTTCAGGTCAGTTTTAGAATTCTTTGACTCCTCATATCAACTCGGAATTGAGTGATTCTTTTTGCATTGGAAAGCTTGAGTTAGTAGCATTATTTGCAAGAATTTACCAGAAAATTGGCTCAAACTTTTTAAGAGGAAAGTTGGAGAGAGAGTTGTTGTATATCCTGCTTGGCAGTTGTTTTTCATCATTATCTTCACTTATATCTTGCTGTCAAGAGCTACTTAGTATCCTTCATTGATGCTAGTTGTGCTACGCCGTGACCTCATTAGTGTTCTAGGCTCGCGTCTCTAGTCCGGTCTAGCCTAGGACCAGCACAGTACCGTCGTTGAGCATTTATTCAACATTGCATCTTTGAATTGATTATTGCTAATCTTTTGCTACCATATATAGCCAACCCAGCTCCACATATTTCTACACCGTGTATACGCACGCTCCCCTGGCAATCGCTTTACTCAATATTCGGAGTTACTTGACACCGCTGGTTGCCAATCACCGCCTGCTGCATGGTAAGAAATTGTAAGACATTGATATTTGCTTTACTGTGAGCGTTTTACCACCACATCCTAGTAGTTATAGGAACATTATTTTTGGGTTTTGTTTCTTGTTCTACTAATCATGACAGGATCCAGAGTCAATTCATGGGCTTTGTCGATCGCGGGAGACGTGCCACCACCTTTGCAAATACCACAACCGTCACGAGAGGTGCACAAACATCCAAATGCACATGATCAGGTTAATGTATCTATACCACCATTTAATGGCCGTTTTAAACCTGCTTTATATATTGAATGGGAGTTCGACATAAAAAATATATTTGCTTCCCATAATTTTGATGAACATAAAAAGGTTAAGGTTGCGGTTGGTTCTTTCACTGGTTATGCTTTGGTTTGGTGGAGTGAATATTGTCGGTTACACCCTGATTATATACCTACTACCTGGGTTGATTTGAAACTTGCCATGCGACATACTTTCGTCCCTGCTTATTATACTCGTGACATGATTAAGAAGTTGCAACACTTAAAACAAGGTAGTGAAACTGTAACAAAATATTATGATGATTTACAAACTACCTTGTTGCATTCCTCTTTAGAAGAAAGTGAAGATGATTTTATGGATAGATTTTGGGGAGGATTAAACCGTGATATTCAAGAGATACTAATTCATGAAGAGTGTTATCCTATGGACCATTTGTTTCATCTTGCTTGCAAAGCTGAACAGGAAATAAAACGACGTGTTGGCCACGAGGAGAACAAGCGCACGGTGCACATTCCAAGAGTTGATATGATTGTTCCTTCAACTACTAGGCATACTATGACAACCATATCCGTTGTTGTCAGGACTACATCACCTCCACCATGTGACACATCGCCCCCGAGAGTGGCTACATCATCTGAGTTGATCATAAGAGGTAATGACAAAGGTACTGATCTTCCATCTCTACATGAGAATGATGAATGCCTTGTCAATTTGAATGCACCATCTGATGAGCTACCCACTACTTTGATCACACCACCTATTTTAGAGGACTACGTTGATAATTTGACTTTGCCATGTGATCAAACAACTGAAATACCAACAATTTTGAGTGCACCCATTGAATTAACTATTGATGCAAAAGAACCAATGTTTAATCATTTTGATATGACCTCTAATCTTGGTGATGATTCTGTGTTGAATGACTTATTGCATGTTTGCTTATTTAAGCATGTTGTAGCATGTAAATTTGATGCAAGTAAGGTTTATTCACCAATGTTGGGATGGTTGAATGATGAACATTGTCAATCTTTTGAAATGAATAAGAGCTTCACTTATATGTGCAAACTGAGTTGCAATATTTTCATGCCTTCTACTTCTTGTGCTAATTTTTTGGCTTTAGATTTTATGAACTATGCAAGTTACTCATCTATTCATGTGTCATATATGCAAAAATCAAGGGAAGTAAAAATGGATGACATATACATATACAACATGTACACCTTGTCTCTTTTGTTAGCCACATTTCAGATTAAGCAACGCCGAGGACGGCTTTATTTTCAAGAAGGGGAGGATGATGAGGACATGACTACCTTGGATATGACCAAAAATATTGCATATATGCATATTTGTCAGGTGATTTCTAGTGAAAACTATTCAATAATCTATTTACGTTATCCAGAACAAAAATACTTCACACACTTTTGTGTTTTGTCTAATTGCAGGTGTATGGAACATTTGTACAATCCACATATGAAGATAAGGAAGAAAGAGATGTTTATTTGCTGTCCAAAAAGTTCTCTCACGTCACTTTTGGCCCAAGAGAAGATAGAGTCCAAGTCTCTCACGTTCTGAATTCAGATTCGGACTGCACAGACACACCTGACTCAAAATGCACACAAGGTTTTCATACGGACTCCGAATTGGGTGATTCTTTTTTTGTTGGAAACTAGATTTCGTGCACTTTCCAACCCAATTGGGATCACCTTCAAATTCATCCGGAGCGTTGAGTTGTGGACGAAACAATCTGATGCTGCAGCAGAATCCGAGTCAAACTACAAGTCCAAAGGTGTTACATCACCTCCACTTGGGCCCATTGGCCTTGTACGACCTAGATTTAGTTTTAGGCTGCCTTGGGACGTCCTCCCACCTCCTTGGCCGCCACCCCTTACTCCTATATAAGTAGATCCATCTAGTAGCTTTTCCTTGGGATTTGTTTAGTTAAAAGTTAGCCATTGCAACTTCGTGTACTTCGTTTGTGTCCAACGACCAGACCAAGACCGCTTACGGATCCCCACCATTATCAATACCTCAAATATATTTGCAATATTCAGATTGCTTTATCATATTCTTGCTCGTTCTTCGATTGCTTGCAGGAATAGACCTTCATGGTCAGGCTGACCGTGCTTCCGGCATCGTCAGTAACCTCAGGAGATTGGTTTAGCGATTGCTAAGGCGCAACGTCGTGCACGTTTGTAGTCGGATCGTCAAAGTCGTCTCCACCAAATCGATAGTTATCATCTCATCGAAAGATCGGGACACCCTCACCTCTATCAGAAAGGGGCTCGGGGTGGCCTTATATAGCCTGCCCGGGGCTCATGGGTGCCTGCGGCAACGGCTCTGGTGGCCAAGGGGAGGAGCTGGGGCTGCTCTGCGGTGCTCGTGGGGGTAGTTTAGGGCCTTGAGAGGAGGGAGGAGGAGCGGGGCCAGCTCGAGGTGGGACCCGAGCAAGCACAAAGAGGAGAGAGAGGGAGGAAGGGGCCAACCAGCTGCCGTGTCACGGACGTCGAGGCACATCGTTGGGCGTGCGGGGAGAGTCGAGGTCGTCGGGGGCACCGGGCAGAGAGTAGTGATAGTGTGTGGCTGCACTGTAGCACACTCTGGAGCACGTCATTGGCATGCCATGGCATCTCTTTGGCAAAGTGGGTGCAACCAAGAGTGTCTAATAGTGCTAGGGGGAAGTAAACAATGTGGGAGGGGCATTGGATGCCTTGGATGGCTAGTAGGAGAGGAGAGAGGTTGAGGGAGAGAGAGAAAAGGGCTGTCCAGAGAGAGGAAGAAAGGGTTGCAATTGTTACTAGAGGTAGAAGGGGACTAGGAGCAGTTGTGGTAAAAATTTGGGCTCATGGAGATTAGTGGAAGAGGTCAAAGTGATGTTTTTGGGAAATTGGCAGAAGGTGTTTGATGTTGGTTTGGGCATTTAGATGAATTCCTCTTGGCATGAGACTTAACAGGATCAAATTTCATAAATATATATAGGGTGCTCCACCAAGTGTGAGCTTATTTGAGGGAAGTTGACAATGCAACTTTGGTAAACCCTAGAAATCAACAGAAATGGGTTTTCCAGGATTTCGCCATGCAAAGCTATTCTCCTTGATGCACTACTTGGTGTATTGTCATCATTTAGGGGTTAGAGCATGTCCACAAAGTCTGTGAGCAAAATAAGAAAGTTGACAATGTAAAGTTGTTCAAACTTGGATCTGGACAGAGAGGGTTTTGGGGCATTTTTGTGAACCAAAAGTATTTTGATAGAGATAAAACTTTGCAAGATCATCACACTAGGCATGTGTGACTTGCCAGAATTTTCTTGGAATTTATATAGAATATTCCCTTTGTAAATATTTGAAAAAATTTGAAATATCCATAAGGGGGTTTTGAGGGATTTGACCAATATTTTGAATATGACCATGTGTTGAAACTCTTATATATGGACAATATATGCCCACTTAACTTCCTAAATTTTCTCAAATATTTTTTAAAATATTAAAATAATTTTAACCTATTAAAGACCATTTCTGGCCGAAAGAAAAAGCCTTCAAATAAAATAGGAAATAACTTTTAAAAATATATTTTTGTGGTTTATGGGAGTCCTATAACTAATAGGAGTCAAATATATATTTTTAAAGATTTTTCATACCCCTAATTAAGTATTTGCAGTGCAAACCTCAATTTAGGGTTTTTTGGAAAGGGACAATTGCATTTTTGCCCCTAGTTGGTTCCTACCCACGGGTTTTGCCCTTACTTTTCGAGCTTGCTCAATTTTGCCCTTACTTTTTCCGTCGAGGTCCCTCGAATGCCCTTTGACTGTTTGACCAAAACTTTGAAAATTCATAACTAATTCATATGAACTCAGAAAAATGCAAATAAGATATCAAAATGTCCAGATAAACATTACCTTTATGTGCATATCATTTGCATTCAGGAGAAAAGCACCCTTTAAACTACCTGAGGTAATTAATGTTATTAACATTATTAAAATTAAAAAGGTATAAACAATATCTTTTTCATGAATAAAAATTACATGCAAATGTAGGTGATGTTTTCTGAACATCCTAATATCTTATATGCATTTTTCAGAGTTCGTATCAATTTGTTATGAAGTTTCCAAATAATGATCAAACTCGTTAGAACATTCATAATAAGATGATACGAACTCGGAAAAATGCAAATAAGATATCTCGATGTTCAGAAAACATCACCTACATTTGCATGTAATTTTTATTCATGAAAAAAATATGGTTTATACCTTTTTATTTTTAATAATGTTAATAGCATTAATTACCTCAGGTAGTTTAAAGGGTGTTTTTCTCCTGAATGCAAATGATATGCACATAAAGGTAGTGTTTATCTGAACATTTTGATATCTTATTTGCATTTTTCTGAGTTCATATGAATTAGTTATGAATTTTCAAAGTTTTGGTCAAACGGTCAAAGGGCATTCAAGGGACCACGACGGAAAAAGTAAGGGCAAAACTGAGCAAGCTCGAAAAGTAAGGGCAAAACCCGTGGGTAGGAACCAACTAGGGGTAAAACTTTAATTGTCCCTTTTGGAAAACCTAATTTATTCTTTTTGGCCAAAATATTTTTGTAAGAAAATTCTATTCTGTCCTTTAGACATGGCATGATCACTGGGCAATGTTTTGGGTCAAGGAGAGGGAATATAAGAGTTGGAGGACTTATTTGATTTTAGAGCACTTGCAAACAACAGACAAAAATCCAATCAAAGCAAAGTCCAAAACACTCAAAAGTTGTTGTCAAACCACATTTTATCATGATTTATTGGCTTAAGAGTTGTGCATGAAAATCAGGGTGTGACAGACCTACCCCCTTACAAGAATCTCGTCCCCGAGATTCCCAAACTAGGCACGGAAAGGAATATGGAAACTTAGATGTGGGGTAGTCTTCACGCCCTCATACTGCTTCTGCTTCCAAGTGGTGCTCCACGGAACCTTGAAATATTTGATGGTGTGGCTTCGTGTATAGCGTTCTGCTTGATCCAGGTTGCTAATGGGTTTCTTGCGGTAGGTTAGATCGGGCTGGAGGTCGATGGCTCGGTGATTGATGTCCTTGTAGAGATCGGGCTAGTTAGGAAGTTGGAAACACTTCCGGAGTTGTGTCGTGTGGAGAAACTTGTGCACAGTGGATAACTCAGGTGGTAGCTCTAGCTGGTAGCCGTCAACTCCTCGTCTTGCGGTGATCTTGGAGGGGGGTGATAAATCTTGGTGTGAGCTTCCCTTTGACATGGAAATGTGTGGTTCCTTTTAGAGGACTGGCTTGTCTATACACATGGTCTTCGACATGGAAGTTTGCTTCTTGAGGACGGCGGTTGGTGTAGTTATCTTCCTTGACATGGAGGTCTTCAAATGTTCCCTAGCCAGCTGAATGACTGTTCTACTGTCTTCTGGTAGATAAGTAGGTCACCAATCCATATACTCCCCGAAGTCTCCATTCCATGGGTACATAAGGTGGGGTGGGCATTGATGGTGGTCACGGTCGAGTGTTGGCCATGGTCTTCTTGATCTAGAGCCAAAGTTCGTGGTCATGATCCGACCAGGTTGTGGCTTTTTAGGGCTTAAGGGTTTCAAGGATTCTAGTGTGTGGGTGAACGTTTATCATCTTATCCTTAAGCACGGTTTCTGAGATGCCAATAGTTCTACCTAGTTCTCCAAACAAACCACATCATATTACCAAAAGAATCACCTCGGATAGGTCAACTCCAATCACCACTCATGCTATTCGTAACCTCATGGTTACCGAGAAGAGGTCTAACAAAATCATACATGTCAACTATCCCCAAACTCATATCTATGCAAACCTCCATGGGTAGAACATACAAGCTGGTAAGCTTGAATTAAACATCACAATCCAAGTACTCAGCTTATCCTTCCAAGACCCAAGATAGTGCATCCCTATCCTAAGGAAACACGTCGTATACCACTCCAAGATCTTGTTTCCTTCCTATGAATCAACTCCAACAACCCATTAACTTCCATCAATCACCTCATAATCCATTAATTCTACAAATCCAATGTCTATGGTGTTCCACACGATCTTTTAATGTCCTATAATCCCCAAGTACTTGAAAGGGCTATCCTTACTATAGTAAGTCCACCATTTTCCATTACCATGGTCAAGTAAACTCCAAGGTCAGGTGCATATAGATCCTTGAATTAAATCTGACAGCAACCCAATATCCCTAGTTTATTATCCACCGAGAAACGTGGTATCATGCTCGAGGTCGTCGGTCTAAATCTAATTTACTCTGAACCATGTGTACTCATTCATCATCTATACTCCGCTAGGATCACCTATTTAATCCAAATCTTGGTCCAACGAGAATTCCTACATGTTCCCCCCAAGTCATTATCGTGATATCAACTATCTCTTATCAATATCCCCTGGTTAAGCCAAATCCTGACACCTCCAAGAATTTCAGCTAGCGATCAAAATTTTCCTACAAAATCCAATTTACTTCAGGGTGATGAAAGCTAAGATATTCTATTAATATGACCCCACCAAGTTCATCTATCAACATCAAAGCATCATAATGCACCAAAGAGTCTCAGATATTTTCTCAAGGTTACTTGTATAGCCTCATGAAGTCATACATCCTCAATTTGACCTTCCCTATGGCATTGTCAGTTTTTTTGCTATCTTAGGATGATAATGTGCTAGTTCACTATGTCCACTAGTCCCATAATGGACCCTTTACTAAGCAAAGGTTGTTGAGGCTCAACTGATTCCCTTGTAATTCCATAGGTTAAGCTCATGGTTAAGGATTTGAGATGGGTTATCTCGTGAAGTCTCGAAGGGTCTAGGGATGGGTTTCCAGTTATGAGGGGTAATACTACGAGGTTGCACTTGGTCGTGGAGGTTGTAGCAAAAATTCTTCAGTGCTAGTTGGTTGCCGAGGTGGAATCCTTGGTGCATCTTGTCTTGTTGCCCTTCAGTTGCCGAGAGATATGAGAGGGAAAAGTAGCATAGAGGAGGGAACACCTAAAGGCGGTGGTATAGTGCAAGTGTAATTGATGAGGACATCAATACAATTGTTACACCCACAGCCCCTGCTGCTATACATACTGGACCAATTACTAGAGCTCGTGCACGCCAACTAAATTACCAGGTACTTTCGTTTCTTGGTAATGATTCTAATGTTCATGAGAATATGATGCTGCCTAAATTGGATACATTTGTTTTGCTTACAAATGAAGGGCCTAGCTTGGAGAAGGATGAACATTGGAGCAAGAACAAGCATGGAGATGATGGCATGCGCAAGGGGAACAAGAACGGAGTTACAAGTGATGATTTCAGGACTTTGAAGCCACCATAATGGGTGCATGAAGCCTTGGACGAAATATACAAGATGCCACTTCATAAATTTCGTCCCGAGGCTATTTTAGGTGCTGCGTCACCTTATTATTGGGCCAGACCCATGTAATTTCGAAATACATAAGTATAGGCTATTTTTAGAGTCCGTATGTGTGGGGAAACAAGAGATAGGGTTGATTTCGGACCCCTCCACCAAGGGCCACGAAATTGCCCCCTCTTCCTCCATATATACAGCCCTTAGGGCATCGTTTAGACGGTGGGTTTTGTTTAGATTAAAAGTTCGCCATAGCTGCAACTTCGCGTACTTCGTTTGTGTTCAACGACCAGACAAAGGCGTCACAGAACCCCACCTTGATCAATAAAGCTTTCATCTTATATTCGCAATATCCAGATTGCAATCTTAGTTTCTTGCTTGTTCTTCGTTTGCTCGCAGGAAACAGACCCTCGTGGTCAGGTTGATCGTGCTCCGGCGTGGTCAATAACCTCTCGGAGTTGGTTTAGCGATTGCTAAGGCGCGGCGTCCTCGCACGTTCGTAGTCGGATCGTCAAAGTCGACTTCCACCAAAGCGAAATCCACCATCTCATCGAAAGACGGGACACCTCCGCCTCTATCAAGTGGTATCAGATTTCCAGGTTGCTCGGTGAGATTTTACAGTTTTTCGTAGTTTAGATCGAGTCTGTTCTTCATACCTATAGTCCACGAAAAAGCCACAAAAAAAATTAGGGTTAGTTCATCATATCCGAACGAATCTGAGCCTTGCATAATCTTTTTAGAGTTTTGCTTTGTTGAATTTGCGGTTGCATCGTCGTTGCTGGTCTTAGAGTCTAGTCTTTTAGAGTTTCGAGTTCTGGTCATAAGTTGTCACGCCGCCGCCGCACCATCATCATCGCCCCTGCCATCTACCACCACCGCACCGAATCCGTATCCATATACCACCACCAATCCGTGTCCATATACCGCCACCGATCCATATCCATATACTACCACCGCTGCCATATACCACCACCATATATCCACCACCAATCCGAGTTCTTTGCTTATTAGGTTTATTTTCGGGATCCATCTAGATTCCGATTCGTGTTTCCTTGCCGGAGTAGGTTTCGGAAAAAAAAACTAGACTCTAAATTTTTCGTGTTTCCTTGCCGGAGTCGGGTAGCCACGCTCCGTTTAGGCCCAAAATTTTTCGAAAACGCATTTTTCGAAAAAAATTCTGGCTATCCTATTTTTAGGTGTTTCTGAGTGTTTTGAGACAGGTGCCATTATAGGAAGTTTTTTTTGACCCGTTTCCAGTTTTTGGGTCCGGGCAGTCGAAAAAAAAAATTGGTCAAAAAAATTTCGTGCCCATCCTGTCAGTTTGAGCTAGGAAGAGTTTTGAGACACTCGCCATTATAGTGATTTTTCGCAAAAAAAAAAGCAGCGCAAAAAAAAAGGAAAAAAAGGAAAAAAGAGCGAAAAAAAATTCAGAGTGTGCTTTTCCCTTGTTTACGTGCCGCGCCGTGATTTTGTTAGTGTTCTAGGCTCGCGTCTCTAGCACAGTCTAGCCTAGGACCAGCACAGTACCGTCGTTGAGCGTTTATTCAACTTTGCATCTCTGAATTGATTATTGCTGACCCTTTTTGCTACCATATTATAAGCCTTCCCAGCTCCACATACATCTACGTCGTGCGTTTGACTCTCCTTGGTAATCGCTCTATCCAAGCTTTGAGAGTTTTTGACTACAACGGTTGCCGATCACCGCCTGCTGCTGGGTAAGAACTGGTAAGAATTTGAGATTTGCTTGACGGATTTGTGACACCCACCACCACCACTTGTTCGTAGTCTGTAGGATCATATTCTTGTGTGTTTCTATTGCTGCTAACCATGCCAGGATCACAAGCCGATGAGATTGACTGGGAGAATTTATCGAACAAGGAGCTTCATGATAAGTTTCAGCAAATGATGACTGAACAGGTGCAAGATGTGCTGAACAATTTTGAAGAGGCCATGGAGAAGATCACTGGCCTTGAGAAGACGTTCGAAACAAAGCTCGATAACAAGTTTAATGAATTGCTCGCGCGTCTTCCACCACCACCACCCGCTGCACCTAACGCACCTCTCCAACAACAACAACAACGACTACCTCCACGTCGCGAAGCAGACCTCCGCCGAGCAAGCCGTGTTCCTCTTGCGTTTGGCCAAACTGTTGGTGCTGCTGTTGATACTTCTGTGGCTCCTGCTGCTGATGCGGAGGAGGATGATTATGTGGGAGATTATGAGGATGAGGTTGATCGAAATCAACACTACGTGCAGCCACCTGTACCACCACCAGTAGGTCGACCTCAGGTATATATTCGTCATGGTAGGCCTGCACCACCACCTCAGGTACGAGATGATGTCCATATTCCTAAACTGAAATTGAATATTCCACCATTTGAGGGTAGATATGTTCCTGATATATATCTTACTTGGGAGTTAGAAACTGAACAACGATTTACATGTTTACAATATCCTGAGGAGAGACGAGTTGCTGCTGCTGTTTGTGCTTTCACTAGTTTTGCATGTGTATGGTGGTCTGAACATTGTAGATTATATCCTATTCCAACTACTTGGGCTGCTTTGAAAACTGCTATGCGTACGCGTTGGGTTCCACCATATTATCAACATGAATTGCTTCAAAAATTGCAGCGTTTAAGACAAGGGAAAAATTCTGTAGAAGAATATTATCAGGAATTACAAACTGGCATGATTAGATGTGGTATTGTTGAGGAGAATGAAGCTATGCTTGCACGTTTTCTGGGTGGATTAAATAGAGAGATTCAGACCATTCTAGACTATAAGGAGTATACTAATATCACTCGTTTATTCCATCTTGCTTGTAAAGCTGAACGTGAAGTGCAGGATCGACAAGCATTGGGGCGAACTAACTTTTCTGCAGGCCGACCTTCATCATGGACACCACGTGCATCTTCTACTTCAACTGCACCAGCACCTGCATCCGGTGCCACCTCCAGCCGTGATACAAGAAAACAGGCACAACCACCATTATCTTCCAAGAGCGCACCTGCGGGTCCTGCACAACGTTCTTCTTCTTCCATGGCATCAACAGGGCACACAAGTGATATTATTTGTCGTCGTTGTAAGGGAGGAGGTCATTATGCGAGGGAATGCAAATCTCCGCGTGTGATGATTGCTACCGCGGATGGTGGATATGAGTCCGCTAGTGACTATGATGAGGATACATTGGCTCTTATTACACGTGAAGAACATGGTGGAGATGATTCTGATCATGAGACGCAATACATGGCTCCTGAAGACGCTGACAGGTATGAATGTTTAGTTGCTCAACGTGTTTTGAGTGTGCAGGTCACACAAGCTGAGCAAAATCAGAGGCACAATTTGTTCCATACCAAGGGAGTTGTGAAGGAACGTTCTGTGCGCGTCATAATAGACGGAGGGAGCTGCAACAACTTGGCTAGCATGGAGATGGTGGAGAAGCTTTCTCTCACCACAAGACCACATCCACATCCTTACTACATCCAATGGTTCAACAACAGTGGCAAGGTTAAGGTAACACGTACTATTCGTGTGCATTTTAGTATCTCTACATATGCTGATTATGTTGATTGTGATGTGGTACCTATGCAAGCATGTTCCTTATTACTTGGTAGACCATGGCAATTTGATAAAAATTCTGTACACCATGGTAGAAACAATCACTATACTCTTGTTCATAAGGATAAAAATATTACTTTGCTTCCTATGACTCCTGATTCCATTTTGAAAGATGATATTAATAGAGCTAATAAAGCACAACAGGAGAAGAATAAGAGTGAAAATCAGATTGTGGCAAAAGAATTTGAGCAACAAATGAAGCCTAATAATAAACCATCTAGTGTTGCTTCTGAAATTAAATTGAAAAGTGCATGTTTATTTGCCACCAAATCTGATATTGATGAGCTAGATTTCAACAAATCTGTTTGCTATGCTTTTGTGTGCAAAGAGGCATTATTTTCATTCGAGGACGTGCCTTCCTCTTTGCCTCCTGCTGTCACTAACATTTTGCAGGAGTTCGCTGACGTTTTTCCACAAGACGTGCCACCGGGATTACCGCCTATTCGAGGGATTGAGCATCAGATTGACTTAATTCCCGGTGCTTCACTGCCAAACCGTGCACCATACCGTACCAATCCAGAGGAGACGAAGGAGATTATGCGTCAAGTACAAGAGCTTCTCGACAAAGGTTATATACGCGAATCCCTTAGGCCTTGTGCTGTTCCTATTATTCTAGTGCCGAAAAAGGATGGTACATCACGTATGTGTGTTGATTGTAGAGGCATTAATAATATTACTATTCGTTATCGTCATCCTATTCCTAGGCTAGATGATATGCTTGATGAATTGAGTGGCTCTACAATATTCTCCAAAGTTGATTTGCGTAGTGGCTACCATCAAATTCGTATGAAATTGGGAGATGAATGGAAAACAGCATTTAAAACTAAGTTTGGATTATATGAGTGGTTAGTCATGCCTTTTGGGTTAACTAATGCACCTAGTACTTTCATGAGATTAATGAACGAAGTTTTACATGTTTTCATTGGACGATTTGTGGTAGTTTACTTTGATGACATATTGATTTATAGCAGATCTTTGGAAGAACATTTGGAACATTTACGTGCTGTTTTTATTGCTCTACGTGATGCACGTTTGTTTGGTAACCTTGGGAAGTGCACCTTTTGCACCAACCGAGTATCTTTTCTTGGCTATGTTGTTACTCCACAGGGAATTGAAGTTGATAAAGCCAAGATTGAAGCTATTGAGAGTTGGCCGCAGCCCAAAACGGTCACACACGTGAGGAGTTTTCTTGGCCTCGCTGGATTCTATAGGCGTTTTGTGAGAGATTTCAGCACCATTGCTGCACCTCTCAATGAGCTTACAAAGAAAGATGTGCCTTTTCTTTGGGGTACCGCACAGGAAGAAGCCTTCTCCGTATTGAAAGATAAGTTGACACATGCTCCTTTACTCCAACTTCCTGATTTTAATAAGACTTTTGAGCTTGAATGTGATGCTAGTGGAATTGGATTAGGAGGTGTGTTATTACAAGATGGCAAACCCGTTGCATACTTTTCTGAAAAATTGAGTGGGCCTAGTCTGAATTATTCTACTTATGATAAAGAATTATATGCTCTTGTTCGGACTTTAGAAACATGGCAACATTATTTATGGCCCAAAGAATTTGTTATACATTCTGATCATGAATCTTTGAAACACATTAAAAGTCAAGCTAAACTGAATCGTAGACATGCTAAATGGGTTGAATTCATTGAGACTTTCCCTTATGTCATTAAACACAAGAAGGGAAAAGAAAATGTTATTGCTGATGCATTGTCTCGTCGCTATACTATGCTTTCACAACTTGACTTCAAAATATTTGGTTTGGAGACCATCAAAGATCAATATGTGCATGATGCTGATTTTAAAGATGTAATGCAGAATTGTAAAGAAGGAAGAATGTGGAACAAGTTTGTCGTTAACGATGGATTTGTGTTTCGTGCTAACAAGCTATGCATTCCAGCTAGCTCCGTTCGTCTTTTGTTGTTGCAGGAGGCGCATGGAGGAGGATTAATGGGACACTTTGGCGTGAAGAAGACGGAGGACGTACTTGCTACACATTTCTTTTGGCCAAAGATGAGACGGGATGTTGAGCGTTTTATTGCTCGATGCACTACATGTCAAAAAGCTAAGTCACGACTCAATCCTCATGGTTTATATATGCCTTTGCCTGTACCTAGTATTCCTTGGGAGGATATATCTATGGACTTTGTTTTAGGTTTACCTCGAACAAAGAAGGGGAGGGATAGCATATTTGTTGTCGTGGATAGATTCTCGAAAATGGCACACTTTATACCATGTCATAAAAGCGATGATGCTGTTAATGTTGCTGATTTGTTCTTTCGTGAAATTATTCGCTTGCATGGTGTGCCAAATACTATTGTTTCAGATCGTGATACTAAATTTCTTAGCCACTTTTGGAGATGTTTATGGGCTAAGTTGGGGACTAAACTGCTTTTTAGTACTACTTGTCACCCCCAAACTGATGGACAAACTGAAGTAGTCAATAGAACGTTGTCTACTATGCTTAGGGCTGTTTTAAAGAATAACAAGAAAATGTGGGAGGAATGCTTGCCTCATATTGAATTTGCTTATAATCGTTCATTGCATTCTACTACAAAGATGTGCCCTTTTGAAGTTGTGTATGGTTTCCTACCTCGTGCACCTATTGATTTGTTGCCTCTTCCATCTTCGGAGAAGGTTAATTTTGATGCTAAACAATGTGCTGAATTGATTTTAAAAATGCATGAGTTAACTAAGGAAAACATTGAGCGTATGAATGCTAAATATAAACTTGCTGGAGATAAGGGTAGAAAACATGTTGTGTTTGCACCTGGAGATCTTGTTTGGTTACATTTGCGTAAGGATAGATTTCCTGATTTGCGCAAATCAAAGCTAATGCCACGTGCTGATGGTCCCTTTAAGGTGTTAGAGAAAATAAATGATAATGCATATAAACTTGAGCTGCCTGCAGATTTTGGGGTTAGTCCCACTTTTAACATTGCAGATTTGAAGCCTTATTTGGGTGAGGAAGATGGACTTCCGTCGAGGACGACTTCATTTCAAGAAGGGGAGGATGATGAGGACATCAATACAATTGTTACACCCACAGCCCCTGCTGCTATACATACTGGACCAATTACTAGAGCTCGTGCACGCCAACTAAATTACCAGGTACTTTCGTTTCTTGGTAATGATTCTAATGTTCATGTTTGGAGGGCAGGCGACAGTCGGCTTCTTGTTTGGACACATCCGATTAATATGCCCAAGTCCTCCACATCCGTGACATGTGGCAGAAGCAAAAAGGTTGTTGTTCAGTCTTGGGTTATATCGTCGGGGGCCTGACGATGACCGTCTACGAGGCATGAAAATCCATTCCCATGCCTCCTCCAAGGGGTTCGGTTGCGGGCTTTCTAAAGTTCCTCAATTTGTTGCTTCTAATTGGCAATGTGGACTTGTAGGGAAGTGATCTATTGTTATCGCTCGACCACCTTCTTCTTCTCGAGGAAGTGGAGGTGCAGAAGCGAAGGGAGGTCTTGGCAAGCCCTAAGGAATGCTTCGGTAAGGTGACGTAGAAGGTAGTCTCCTGCGTTGATGAAAGGATCTGGTACTTGAGGGTTGAATCCTCGTCTTCTGGGGAAATCATCACTAGACTCGGGGCTCCAAATACTCTCTTGCCAGGTAGGTAGCAGGTGGCGTGTTCTTCCTTCATTTCTTGAAGGAGGTCTCAAAGACGGAGGAGCGCTTTGTATGCCACCTACTAAATGGCCCGGTCTCTTGTTGGCATGGACGGTCCAATGAAGAACCATCCTTGGGGTGAGGTCTTAGCAGGCACAAAACTCTTGGCGTAGAACTCCTTCTCGAACACATCATTTTCCAGTTCGTGTAGGGTGTACATGGGCAACAAAGGATAGTGACATTGTTGGAGGCAGTCTCTTAGGAGTGATGGAAATCCTGTCATAAGAAATCCCAATGGGGCAACGGCCATCTACAAAGTTGAATGGGAGAGGTCAATAAGGGAATTATCCCTTAGGTTGGGAAAATCTCAGAAAAGGGGCCACGGTTTTTATCTCCAGATCGTGTGCAAAGTTTCTTCTTCCCAATCCCGCCTGCATCCCTAGAAAATATATGCCCGCCTCGAGGGTTTTTCTGTTTCATAACACACGGTTGTTATCTCTGGACCATGGGCGATGCACCATTATCAAAATTTTCAACAGCCCTGACATTTCATTCCCGCGTTTGACTCCTGCATAGTAAAATTTTTAGTACCCGCATCGTTTCCTCAAACACACCCCGGCCCCCCTCCACACACACACACCATAACCTCCTCGGGCCTGCGCGCACACAACACACACCCTTCCTCGGTCGAAACCCTAGCAAGGTCCCCACCGCCGCCACCGCAAGACCTCCATTGTCAACATCTGCAGGTTTGCCCATGCAGCTTACCCACCGATCTCCGTACCCAGGCCACCCTGAGTTTCTTAGATGATGCCTGCCAAACAACCCCTTTACCATAGATTCCCATCTCCATCCCCATCCCCCACTCCAAAGCATTGCAGTCTAAGCCCGGCTATGCTTCTCATGGAGCTCGAGGAGTGACTTGCCCAAAAGAGGTGTATCGCGGTCTCTTTGCTCGATGTCGCGCAGGAAGCTGACGACCATTACTGGCCATAGACACTCAATCTGCGGGCTAGAGTATGCGGGTATGTCGCGGACATTGTCTACGACATCGAGGTCATCGACAACGACGGCCTGAGGCTGGCTATGTCATAGGTTAAGTGGCCCACCCCCAACCCCTCGGGTTCAACCGCCGCCGATCTCATCCATGGCCCCGCTGCTGATCTCCTCTGGCTCGCTGTAAGAATTTTCCATCCTACATCGCCATCGAGCCCCTTTTGTCATTTCTGAAAGACACATTCTGCGACGCTAGCTTGGGATCCATATCTTCCAAGTCAGACGTCATCGACGGTGACCATGGGGAGGGCACCCTCTCCGGCTCTTCCAAGGGGAAAGAGCCCATCTGCTCTTCCAAGGGGAAAGAGCCCGTCTGCGACATCAGGGAGGGCACCCTATAGCCATGCTCTTCAAGGGGAAGGAGCCCATTTGAGACAACATGGAGAGGATCCAGGGTCCGTGCTCTTCCGACGGGAACGAGCCCATCTATGACAAGTGAGGAAACCCATGATTTGTTTTGCCGTGCCTCTTCACAGGGGGGAAACCCGTGATTTTTTTGTCGAGTCCCTTTTGTAGTGTAGTGAGAATATGTCCAGTTTTAATTGCTATACCTGGTTGTTTGTAGTATGCCTTGTTTATTTCAGTTGGTCACAATGTGATGCTCTATATGTGCATTTATTTACAGTGCAATACATGTCATCAATCCAGTTTTAAACATACCAATAGGAATGCATATATTTGCTTGCTGTTAAGCCTGTTATAGCTAGCATATGCCTCTTTTAAAGTTTTTTGACTGTTCTGTTGTTTGTAGTTAGTATATGTCCAATTTCAAATGCTATCTTTGGTTGTTCGTAGTATGCCTTGTTTATTCCAGTTATTCACAACGTGATGTTCTATATGTGCAAGTATGAACTGTGCAGTTCAATTTCATCGGTACTCGTTTCAACAATACCACTATGAATGACTACATTTGCATCTTGTAGTTAACACACCTTTCCATTTTTATTTAACAATAACCAGTGTACTTAGACCGGCACAATACCAGTTTGAATGACTGTGTTTGCTTGTTGTTAAATGTTAGGCCTGTTGCAGTTAACACAACTTTCCACTTGTTTTGCTTTACTAGCGTGATTAAACCTGCACACTGAAGCTATCTTTTGGAGATTATTTTGTCTGCCATGGATAATTTTGGTTGATATTTAGCCTATTATGCTTAAGATGCTTCTCGATGTACCTACACAGGACAATTCTGGGAATGACTGTTGTTTTCCATCGAGCTTAGTTTCATCCCATGGTTTATATATGCTCACTGTTTAGGATATCGGTAGCTGGTACCATATAGGCCGGCGACTGATAAGGGCTAATCGGTGAATCGGAATTTTAACTGAATATATCTGCAACCCATTTATCGTTAGGTTAATTAGGGCCATATGTAATATATCTGATGCTACATACCAACATGCATTGTACTTAATGTCTACATATGCAATCCTAGGCTACATAGCAACAAGGAAGAGTGTTACCTTAATGTTCTGATGATGTCTAGATATACGTAGAAGAGCAGCAGCAACAACAACAACAACACAACCCTGTTTGGATACTCAACTTAGCTAGAGGTTAGAGTTAGTTTCTAGCTCATGACTAACCCTGAACTAACTCCATCCAAAGAGGTGTTTCGATAACAGGGTTAGATACTTAGATTAACAATAAATGCACTAGGAGAACTAGCTCCAATTAGCACCTCTTGGGTTGGCTATTTTTTGGGTGGGTTATACATGCAACTAGCTCAAACTAGCCCTCATGTTTAGATATACTTTAGGGCTATTTGAGCCCAAACTATTGCAGGGTTGCATCTGCTTCCAGGCTCCACTTCATGGGCCCTGCCATTTTCTAGATTTTGAAGAATGCCAGGACGCGGTCGGTAGACTTGGAAATGAATATGCTTAGCGCGGCAACGCATCCCGTTAGGCACCTCACATCTTTAATTGTCCTTGGTGCTTGTATCTGCTCAATGGCCTTGATCTTGTCGGGATTACCTTCGATCCCCCTGTGGGACACTGTCGGTGTTCTGGATACGAGGGTACCCAGACTTGCCTGCCTACGGCCCGCGGCGTGGCTCCATCGACGGCCTGGTACGACCCAGCTTCGACATCGACAACCCAAGACCCTCGCGAGGGGCCAAGCCTCGCGAGGTGGACGGCACCAAGACCTCCAAAAGGATCAGCCTCCTCAGGCTAGCTCCTGAGGAGCGGAGCTCTCTATGCAAGGCTCACCTCGTGAGGTTCAGGTGACGTGAGCCATGACGATCAAGGCCAGGCGGGCGCTAGCTGGCGTAGTGTACCGGTTTCCTATTTGGTGCAAAGGAGGCAAGCAGTAGGCGCGGAGTCCCGAGGAAACAGCCAAATGTTTCCGTTCCCGTGCAACAAGACTAAGACCGCCAGGACGCATGACGGAGGTCATCGCCGATTCCACCACGGTGTCACGACCAAAGGCTTTTGCAGGCAAAGACCAATTTAGTCAGGATAAGATGTACTAGTTGTCTCCCTTCAAATTTGGCCGTTGAGGGATCCCTTCCCGCCTTCGTTTGGGAAGGGAACCAAGGCCACTATAAATAGGACCTAGCCACCACCATGGAGAAGGAGGAAGCTGACCGCGTCCATTCCACACTCACCAGCTCACTTGAGCTCAAGAACACACCTCCTGAGGTTGTTCTCCATTGTACTAGTTCATCCTCAACCCCTCGAGGCGAATCCACCACAAAGCAGGAGTAGGGTTTTACACAACAAGGTGGCCCGAACCTGGGTAAACTGCTGTGTCCCCTTTCCTTCGAGGTCAACGTGCTAGGCTGTGAGATTGGCGAGTAGGCAGACTGGGGAGAGTGAGATCTTCGCATGCACCCCAGAGTTTGAACCTCTCAAGGGTTTTTGGAACCTGAAATCTGATATTTGGCGCACCAGGTAGGGTTGCATCAAAGCCTCTCTTCCGTCGGTCGACTCGCCGCTGCTGCACCGCTTCCATTGCTGACGTGCAGTAAGCTCGTGTTGAGCGCCAGACCGCTCTTGCCACCCGCATTGCGCAGACAACACTGGTGGGCGACGGTTTCCCTTGCCGACCCCCTCACCGGTGGCAAACGCCGCCACGGGCCACGCAGGCCAAGAGCAATAGGTCTCTTCACTGCATCCATCTATGCGCCGCGACGGGCGCATCGCCACTCCATTGCTGACTCCGGCTGCTTCGTCCTCCCACGCTCGACGTGGCCCACCGAACGCGCAGGCCGCTCTACTCATGGCACGCGAGTTCCCGCAGTACCGCCCGGTCTACGACCTCTACTAGTACTGGCTCGATCGCATCGCCGAGCTCGTCAGCGCTGCTGGATATTTTGTTGCACCGTCTCGCTCACTGCCTCAACCACTGCCTGCTGCAGGAGACGTAGCTCACAGGGCGCCTCCTCCGCCTCTGAGGCAAGACGCCATCATCGAACCAAGGCGGGTGGCGCCTCGGTGTGATCTGCAGCGTCAGGCTCCCGCATGCGATGAAGCAAGCTGCCAGGTGGTCCAGCGGCCACAAGAAGATGCGCGTGCCCTCCAGCGCTGCTATGTCAAGACCGCGCGCCGCCTGTGGTGGCAGTGCGCGAATGCCAAGACTAGGCTCCACCTCCAGGACGGACTCTCGTGACCATAGCAGGGTGTCGCGCATTCACTCCGAAGTTGCGCAGCATCGTCTAGTCACGGGAGTTCAAGCCCGACCTGCCTCCATGCTACGATGGCACCGCCGGCCCTGCTAAATTCCTGCAGCTCTACGAGCTGAGCATCAAGACGGCCAGCGGTGACGAGAAAGTCATGGCGAACTGGTTCCCCATGGTCCTCAAGGACGGCACACGCTCTTGGCTCCTAAACCTCCCCGTAGGATCCATCTCCTCCTCGGACGAGATGCGGGAACGCTTCATCGCCAACTTCCAGGGCACTCGCGATCGCCTGCCGGCCGCGGGTGACCTGCAATGCATCTAGCAGCAACCAGGATAGACCCTGCAGAAGTACATCCAGTGCTTCAACAGCGTTCACCTAAAGATTCCTAAGGTGTCGGACGAAGCCATCATCTCGGCGTTCACCGACGGTGTCCACGACGTCGAGATGAAGGAGGAGCTCGCCATACACGAAGACTTGTGCACGGCCCTGGAGATGTTCAACATGGCAACCAAGTGCGCGATAGCTGAGGAGGGACGTCCTCCCTCCTACAGCTCCTCGACGCGGACCCAGAAGACAAGAATGTCTGGACCCCGATCCTATGCCACACCGATCTAGCATGTAACACCTCATATCACTTTGCGGCCTCACACACAGTATCCCGACGGGTGTCGCCTTACAGGCCCAGGACCGTTTGCGCCTTTTGTCTCACGTATATGATAGTGTCGCTAGCATCCATATGACAAAGAACCCGAGCTGACATGGCTAGTCATAAACCCAAAGTGGCACTAACTTATAGGGACATGCATACATGACCCAGCAATGAACGTGTTGGTCATCAACGAGTGAATCCGGGCTGTAGCAGCTGGGCTAATAGGACTCCGGAGAATCCAGGCTATAGCAGGCTAGCAGGACTCCGGTAGACACCGCGTGACATTTCCCCGAAGGGACAGACACAGAAACAAAGAAGGACACATGCCGGCCAGCCTAAGTGTTCTGGAGCAGTAGCAAGCTACCAGGGCTTAGTGGAAGCACTAGGAGACATTTCCCAGTAAGGGACGCTACCTGATAGAGGCGAGGGTCCCGATCTTTCGATGAGATGATAACTATCGATTTGGTGGAGACGACTTTGACGATCCGACTACAAACGTGCACGACGTTGCGCCTTAGCAATCACTAAACCAATCTCCTGAGGTTACTGACGATGCTGGAAGCACGGTCAGCCTGACCACGAAGGTCTATTCCTGCAAGCACTCGAAGAACGAGCAAGAATATGATAAAGCAATCTGAATATTGCAAATATATATGAAGTATTGATAATGGTGGGGATCCGGAAGCGGTCTTGGTCTGGTCGTTGGACACAAACGAAGTACACGAAGTTGCAATGGCTAACTTTTAACTAAACAAATCCCAAGGAAAAGCTACTAGATGGATCTACTTATATAGGAGCAAGAGGTGGCGGCCAAGGAGGTGGGAGGACGTCCCAAGGCAGCCTAAAACTAAATCTAGGTCGTACAAGGCCAATGGGCCCAAGTGGAGGTGATGTAACACCTTTGGACTTGTAGTTTGACTCAGATTCTGCTGCAACATCAGATTGTTTCGTCCCCAACTCAACGCTCAGGACGAATTTGAAGGTGATTCCAATTGGGTTGGAAAGTGCACGAAATCTAGTTTCCAACAAAAAAAAGAATCACCCAATTCGGAGTCCGTATGAAAAACTTGTGTGCGTTTTGAGTCAGGTATGTCTGTGCAGTCCGAATCTGAATCCAGAACGTGAGAGACTTGGACTCTATCTTCTCTTGGGCCAAAAGTGACATGAGAGAACTCTTTGGACAGCAAATAAACATCTCTTTCTTCCTTATCTTCATATGTGGATTGTACAAATGTCCCATACACCTGCAATTAGACAAAACACAAAAGTGTGTGAAGTATTTTTGTTCTGGATAACATAAATAGATTATTGAATAGTTTGCACTAGAAATCACCTGACAAATATGCATATATGCAATATTTTTGGTCATATCCAAGGTAGTCATGTCATCATCATCCTCCCCTTCTTGAAAATAAAGCCGTCCTCGGTGTTGCTTAATCTGAAATGTGGCTAACAAAAGAGACAAGGTGTACATGTTGTATATGTATATGTCATCCAGTTTTACTTCCCTTGATTTTTGCATATATGACACATGAATAGATGAGTAACTTGCATAGTTCATAAAATCTAAAGCCAAAAAATTAGCACAAGAAGTAGAAGGCATGAAAATATTGCAACTCAGTTTGCACATATAAGTGAAGCTCTTATTCATTTCAAAAGATTGACAATGTTCATCATTAAACCATCCCAACGTTGGTGAATAAACCTTACTTGCATCAAATTTACATGCTACAACATGCTTAAATAAGCAAACATGCAATAAGTCATTCAACACAGAATCATCACCAAGATTAGAGGTCATATCAAAATGATTAAACATTGGTTCTTTTGCATCAATAGTTAATTCAATGGGTGCACTCAAAATTGTTGGTATTTCAGTTGTTTGATCACATAGCAAAGTCAAATTATCAACGTAGTCCTCTAAAATAGGTGGTGTGATCAAAGTAGTGGGTAGCTCATCAGATGGTGCATTCAAATTGACAAGGCATTCATCATTCTCATGTAGAGATGGAAGATCAGTACCTTTGTCATTACCTCTTATGATCAACTCAGATGATGTAGCCACTCTCGGGGGCGATGTGTCACATGGTGGAGGTGATGATGATGGTGCGGCGGCGGCGTGACAACTTATGACCAGAACTCGAAACTCTAAAAGACTAGACTCTAAGACCAGCAACTAGACACGACGATGCAACCGCAAATTCAACAAAGCAAAACCCTAAAAAGATTATGCAAAGGCTCAGATTGGTTCGGATATGATGAACTAACCCTAATTTTTTTTGTGGCTTTTTCGTGGACTGTAGGTATGAAGAACAAACTCGATCTAAACTACGAAAAACTGTAAAATCTCACCGAGCAACCTGGAAATCTGATACCACTTGATAGAGGCGAGGGTCCCGATCTTTCGATGAGATGATAACTATCGATTTGGTGGAGACGACTTTGACGATCCGACTACAAACGTGCACGACGTTGCGCCTTAGCAATCACTAAACCAATCTCCTGAGGTTACTGACGATGCTGGAAGCACGGTCAGCCTGACCACGAAGGTCTATTCCTGCAAGCACTCGAAGAACGAGCAAGAATATGATAAAGCAATCTGAATATTGCAAATATATATGAAGTATTGATAATGGTGGGGATCCGGAAGCGGTCTTGGTCTGGTCATTGGACACAAACGAAGTACACGAAGTTGTAATGGCTAACTTTTAACTAAACAAATCCCAAGGAAAAGCTACTAGATGGATCTACTTATATAGGAGCAAGAGGTGGCGGCCAAGGAGGTGGGAGGACGTCCCAAGGCAGCCTAAAACTAAATCTAGGTCATACAAGGCCAATGGGCCCAAGTGGAGGTGATGTAACACCTTTGGACTTGTAGTTTGACTCGGATTCTGCTGCAACATCAGATTGTTTCGTCCACAACTCAACGCTCCGGAAGAATTTGAAGGTGATTCCAATTGGGTTGGAAAGTGCACGAAATCTAGTTTCCAACAAAAAAAGAATCACCCAATTCGGAGTCCGTATGAAAAACTTGTGTGCGTTTTGAGTCAGGTATGTCTGTGCAGTCCGAATCTGAATCCAGAACGTGAGAGACTTGGACTCTATCTTCTCTTGGGCCAAAAGTGACGTGAGAGAACTTTTTGGACAGCAAATAAACATCTCTTTCTTCCTTATCTTCATATGTGGATTGTACAAATGTCCCATACACCTGCAATTAGACAAAACACAAAAGTGTGTGAAGTATTTTTGTTCTGGATAACATAAATAGATTTTTGAATAGTTTGCACTAGAAATCACCTGACAAATATGCATATATGCAATATTTTTGGTCATATCCAAGGTAGTCATGTCCTCATCATCCTCCCCTTCTTGAAAATAAAGCCGTCCTCGGCGTTGCTTAATCTGAAATGTGGCTAACAAAAGAGACAAGGTGTACATGTTGTATATGTATATGTCATCCAGTTTTACTTCCCTTTATTTTTGCATATATGACACATGAATAGATGAGTAACTTGCATAGTTCATAAAATCTAAAGCCAAAAAATTAGCACAAGAAGTAGAAGGCATGAAAATATTGCAACTCAGTTTGCACATATAAGTGAAGCTCTTATTCATTTCAAAAGATTGACAATGTTCATTATTAAACCATCCCAACGTTGGTGAATAAACCTTACTTGCATCAAATTTACATGCTACAACATGCTTAAATAAGCAAACATGCAATAAGTCATTCAACACAGAATCATCACCAAGATTAGAGGTCATATCAAAATGATTAAACATTGGTTCTTTTGCATCAATAGTTAATTCAAATGGGTGCACTCAGAATTGTTGGTATTTCAGTTGTTTGATCACATGGCAAAGTCAAATTATCAACGTAGTCCTCTAAAATAGGTGGTGTGATCAAAGTAGAGGGTAGCTCATCAGATGGTGCATTCAAATTGACAAGGCATTCATCATTCTCATGTAGAGATGGAAGATCAGTACCTTTGTCATTACCTCTTATGATCAACTCAGATGATGTAGCCACTCTCGGGGGCGATGTGTCACATGGTGGAGGTGATGATGATGGTGCGGCGGCGGCATGACAACTTATGACCAGAACTCGAAACTCTAAAAGACTAGACTCTAAGACCAGCAACTAGACACGACGATGCAACCGCAAATTCAACAAAGCAAAACCCTAAAAAGATTATGCAAAGGCTCAGATTGGTTCGGATATGATGAACTAACCCTAATTTTTTTGTGGCTTTTTCGTGGACTGTAGGTATGAAGAACAGACTCGATCTAAACTACGAAAAACTGTAAAATCTCACCGAGCAACCTGGAAATCTGATACCACTTGATAGAGGCGAGGGTCCCGATCTTTCGATGAGATGATAACTATCGATTTGGTGGAGACGACTTTGACGATCCGACTACAAACGTGCACGACGTTGCGCCTTAGCAATCACTAAACCAATCTCCTGAGGTTACTGACGATGCTGGAAGCACGGTCAGCCTGACCACGAAGGTCTATTCCTGCAAGCACTCGAAGAACGAGCAAGAATATGATAAAGCAATCTGAATATTGCAAATATATATGAAGTATTGATAATGGTGGGGATCCGGAAGCGGTCTTGGTCTGGTCGTTGGACACAAACGAAGTACACGAAGTTGCAATGGCTAACTTTTAACTAAACAAATCCCAAGGAAAAGCTACTAGATGGATCTACTTATATAGGAGCAAGAGGTGGCGGCCAAGGAGGTGGGAGGACGTCCCAAGGCAGCCTAAAACTAAATCTAGGGCATACAAGGCCAATGGGCCCAAGTGGAGGTGATGTAACACCTTTGGACTTGTAGTTTGACTCGGATTCTGCTGCAACATCAGATTGTTTCGTCCACAACTCAACGCTCCGGACGAATTTAAAGGTGATTCCAATTGGGTTGGAAAGTGCACGAAATCTAGTTTCCAACAAAAAAAGAATCACCCAATTCGGAGTCCGTATGAAAAACTTGTGTGCGTTTTGAGTCAGGTATGTCTGTGCAGTCCGAATCTGAATCCAGAACGTGAGAGACTTGGACTCTATCTTCTCTTGGGCCAAAAGTGACGTGAGAGAACTTTTTGGACAGCAAATAAACATCTCTTTCTTCCTTATCTTCATATGTGGATTGTACAAATGTCCCATACACCTGCAATTAGACAAAACACAAAAGTGTGTGAAGTATTTTTGTTCTGGATAACATAAATAGATTATTGAATAGTTTGCACTAGAAATCACCTGACAAATATGCATATATGCAATATTTTTGGTCATTTCCAAGGTAGTCATGTCCTCATCATCCTCCCCTTCTTGAAAATAAAGCCGTCCTCGGCGTTGCTTAATCTGAAATGTGGCTAACAAAAGAGACAAGGTGTACATGTTGTATATGTATATGTCATCCATTTTTACTTCCCTTGATTTTTGCATATATGACACATGAATAGATGAGTAACTTGCATAGTTCATAAAATCTAAAGCCAAAAAATTAGCACAAGAAGTAGAAGGCATGAAAATATTGCAACTCAGTTTGCACATATAAGTGAAGCTCTTATTCATTTCAAAAGATTGACAATGTTCATCATTAAACCATCCCAACGTTGGTGAATAAACCTTACTTGCATCAAATTTACATGCTACAACATGCTTAAATAAGCAAACATGCAATAAGTCATTCAACACAGAATCATCACCAAGATTAGAGGTCATATCAAAATGATTAAACATTGGTTCTTTTGCATCAATAGTTAATTCAATGGGTGCACTCAAAATTGTTGGTATTTCAGTTGTTTGATCACATGGCAAAGTCAAATTATCAACGTACTCCTCTAAAATAGGTGGTGTGATCAAAGTAGTGGGTAGCTCATCAGATGGTGCATTCAAATTGACAAGGCATTCATCATTCTCATGTAGAGATGGAAGATCAGTACCTTTGTCATTACCTCTTATGATCAACTCAGATGATGTAGCCACTCTCGGGGGCGATGTGTCACATGGTGGAGGTGATGTAGTCCTGACAACAACGGATGTGGTTGTCATAGTATGCCTAGTAGTTGAAGGAACAATCATATCAACTCTTGGAATGTGCACCGTGCGCTTGTTCTCCTCGTGGCCAACACGTCGTTTTATTTCCTGTTCAGCTTTGCAAGCAAGATGAAACAAATGGTCCATAGGATAACACTCTTCATGAATTAGTATCTCTTGAATATCACGGTTTAATCCTCCCCAAAATCTATCCATAAAATCATCTTCAGTTTCTTCTAAAGAGGAATGCAACAAGGTATGATAGAGGCGAGGGTGTCCCGATCTTTCGATGAGATGATAACTATCGATTTGGTGGAGACGACTTTGACGATCCGACTACAAACGTGCACGACGTTGCGCCTTAGCAATCGCTAAACCAATCTCCTGAGGTTACTGAAGATGCCGGAAGCACGGTCAGCCTGACCACGAAGGTCTATTCCTGCAAGCAATCGAAGAACGAGCAAGAATATGATAAAGCAATCTGAATATTGCAAATATATATGAGGTATTGATAATGGTGGGGATCCGTAAGCGGTCTTGGTCTGGTCGTTGGACACAAACGAAGTACACGAAGTTGCAATGGCTAACTTTTAACTAAACAAATCCCAAGGAAAAGCTACTAGATGGATCTACTTATATAGGAGCAAGGGGTGGCGGCCAAGGAGGTGGGAGGACGTCCCAAGGCAGCCTAAAACTAAATCTAGGTCGTACAAGGCCAATGGGCCCAAGTGGAGGTGATGCAACACCTTTGGACTTGTAGTTTGACTCGGATTCTGCTGCAGCATCAGATTGTTTCGTCCACAACTCAACGCTCCGGACGAATTTGAAGGTGATTCCAATTGGGATGGAAAGTGCACGAAATCTAGTTTCCAACAAAAAACGAATCACCCAATTCGGAGTCCGTATGAAAAACTTGTGTGCGTTTTGAGTCAGGTATGTCTGTGCAGTCCGAATCTGAATCCAGAACGTGAGAGACTTGGACTCTATCTTCTCTTGGGCCAAAAGTGACGTGAGAGAACTTTTTGGACAGCAAATAAACATATCTTTCTTCCTTATCTTCATATGTGGATTGTACAAATGTCCCATACACCTGCAATTAGACAAAACACAAAAGTGTGTGAAGTATTTTTGTTCTGGATAATATAAATAGATTATTGAATAGTTTGCACTAGAAATCACCTGACAAATATGCATATATGCAATATTTTTGGTCATATCCAAGGTAGTCATGTCCTCATCATCCTCCCCTTCTTGAAAATAAAGCCGTCCTCGGCGTTGCTTAATCTGAAATGTGGCTAACAAAAGAGACAAGGTGTACATGTTGTATATGTATATGTCATCCAGTTTTACTTCCCTTGATTTTTGCATATATGACACATGAATAGATGAGTAACTTGCATAGTTCATAAAATCTAAAGCCAAAAAATTAGCACAAGAAGTAGAAGGCATGAAAATATTGCAACTCAGTTTGCACATATAAGTGAAGCTCTTATTCATTTCAAAAGATTGACAATGTTCATCATTAAACCATCCCAACGTTGGTGAATAAACCTTACTTGCATCAAATTTACATGCTACAACATGCTTAAATAAGCAAACATGCAATAAGTCATTCAACACAGAATCATCACCAAGATTAGAGGTCATATCAAAATGATTAAACATTGGTTCTTTTGCATCAATAGTTAATTCAATGGGTGCACTCAAAATTGTTGGTATTTCAGTTGTTTGATCACATGGCAAAGTCAAATTATCAACGTAGTCCTCTAAAATAGGTGGTGTGATCAAAGTAGTGGGTAGCTCATCAGATGGTGCATTCAAATTGACAAGGCATTCATCATTCTCATGTAGAGATGGAAGATCAGTACCTTTGTCATTACCTCTTATGATCAACTCAGATGATGTAGCCACTCTCGGGGGCGATGTGTCACATGGTGGAGGTGATGTAGTCGTGACAACAACGGATGTGGTTGTCATAGTATGCCTAGTAGTTGAAGGAACAATCATATCAACTCTTGGAATGTGCACCGTGCGCTTGTTTTCCTCGTGGCCAACACGTCGTTTTATTTCCTGTTCAGCTTTGCAAGCAAGATGAAACAAATGGTCCATAGGATAACACTCTTCATGAATTAGTATCTCTTGAATATCACGGTTTAATCCTCCCCAAAATCTATCCATAAAATCATCTTCACTTTCTTCTAAAGAGGAATGCAACAAGGTAGTTTGTAAATCATCATAATATTTTGTTACAGTTTCACTACCTTGTTTTAAGTGTTGCAACTTCTTAATCATGTCACGAGTATAATAAGCAGGGACGAAAGTATGTCGCATGGCAAGTTTCAAATCATCCCAAGTAGTAGGTATATAATCAGGGTGTAACCGACAATATTCACTCCACCAAACCAAAGCATAACCAGTGAAAGAACCAACCGCAACCTTAACTGATAGAGGCAAAGGTGTCCCGTCTTTCGATGAGATGGTGGATTTCGCTTTGGTGGAAGTCGACTTTGACGATCCGACTACGAACGTGCGAGGACGTCGCGCCTTAGCAATCGCTAAACCAACTCCGAGAGGTTATTGACCACGCCGGAGCACGATCAACCTGACCACGAGGGTCTGTTTCCTGCGAGCAAACGAAGAACAAGCAAGAAACTAAGATTGCAATCTGGATATTGCGAATATAAGATGAAAGCTTTATTGATCAAGGTGGGGTTCTGTGACGCCTTTGTCTGGTCGTTGAACACAAACGAAGTACGCGAAGTTGCAGCTATGGCGAACTTTTAATCTAAACAAAACCCAAAGTCTAAACGATGCCCTAAGGGCTGTATATATGGAGGAAGAGGGGGGAATTTCGTGGCCCTTGGTGGAGGGGTCCGAAATCAACCCTATCTCTTGTTTCCCCACACATATGGACTCTAAAAATAGCCTATACTTATGTATTTCGAAATTACATGGGCCTGGCCCAATAATAAGGTGTCGCAGCACCTAAAATAGCCTCGGGACGAAATTTATGAAGTGGCATCTTGTATATTTCGTCCAAGGCTTCATGCACCCATTATGGTGGCTTCAAAGTCCTGAAATCATCACTTGTAACTCCGTTCTTGTTTCCCTTGCGCATGCCATCATCTCCATGCTTGTTCTTGCTCCAATGTTCATCCTTCTCCAAGCTAGGCCCTTCATTTGTAAGCAAAACAAATGTATCCAATTTAGGCAGCATCATATTCTCATGAACATTAGAATCATTACCAAGAAACGAAAGTACCTGGTAATTTAGTTGGCGTGCACGAGCTCTAGTAATTGGTCCAGTATGTATAGCAGCAGGGGCTGTGGGTGTAACAATTGTATTGATGTCCTCATCATTAAACCATCCCAACATTGGTGAATAAACCTTACTTGCATCAAATTTACATGCTACAACATGCTTAAATAAGCAAACATGCAATAAGTCATACAACACAGAATGATCACCAAGATTAGAGGTCATATCAAAATGATTAAACATTGGTTCTTTTGCATCAATAGTTAATTCAATGGGTGCACTCAAAATTGTTGGTATTTCAGTTGTTTGATCACATGGCAAAGTCAAATTATCAACGTAGTCCTCTAAAATAGGTGGTGTGATCAAAGTAGTGGGTAGCTCATCAGATGGTGCATTCAAATTGACAAGGCATTCATCATTCTCATGTAGAGATGGAAGATCAGTACCTTTGTCATTACCTCTTATGATCAACTCAGATGATGTAGCCACTCTCGGGGGCGATGTGTCACATGGTGGAGGTGATGATGATGGTGCGGCGGCGGCGTGACAACTTATGACCAGAACTCGAAACTCTAAAAGACTAGACTCTAAGACCAGCAACTAGACACGACGATGCAACCGCAAATTCAACAAAGCAAAACCCTAAAAAGATTATGCAAAGGCTCAGATTGGTTCGGATATGATGAACTAACCCTAATTTTTTTGTGGCTTTTTCGTGGACTGTAGGTATGAAGAACAGACTCGATCTAAACTACGAAAAACTATAAAATCTCACCGAGCAACCTGGAAATCTGATACCACTTGATAGAGGCGAGGGTCCCGATCTTTCGATGAGATGATAACTATCGATTTGGTGGAGACGACTTTGACGATCCGACTACAAACGTGCACGACGTTGCGCCTTAGCAATCACTAAACCAATCTCCTGAGGTTACTGACGATGCTGGAAGCACGGTCAGCCTGACCACGAAGGTCTATTCCTGCAAGCACTCGAAGAACGAGCAAGAATATGATAAAGCAATCTGAATATTGCAAATATATATGAAGTATTGATAATGGTGGGGATCCGGAAGCGGTCTTGGTCTGGTCGTTGGACACAAACGAAGTACACGAAGTTGCAATGGCTAACTTTTAACTAAACAAATCCCAAGGAAAAGCTATTAGATGGATCTACTTATATAGGAGCAAGGGGTGGCGGCCAAGGAGGTGGGAGGATGTCTCAAGGCAGCCTAAAACTAAATCTAGGTCGTACAAGGCCAATGGGCCCAAGTGGAGGTGATGTAACACCTTTGGACTTGTAGTTTGACTCGGATTCTGCTGCAACATCAGATTGTTTCGTCCACAACTCAACGCTCCGGACGAATTTGAAGGTGATTCCAATTGGGTTGGAAAGTGCACGAAATCTAGTTTCCAACAAAAAAAGAATCACCCAATTCGGAGTCCGTATGAAAAACTTGTGTGCGTTTTGAGTCAGGTATGTCTGTGTAGTCCGAATCTGAATCCAGAACGTGAGAGACTTGGACTCTATCTTCTCTTGGGCCAAAAGTGACGTGAGAGAACTTTTTGGACAGCAAATAAACATCTCTTTCTTCCTTATCTTCATATGTGGATTGTACAAATGTCCCATACACCTGCAATTAGACAAAACACAAAAGTGTGTGAAGTATTTTTGTTCTGGATAACATAAATAGATTCTTGAATAGTTTGCACTAGAAATCACCTGACAAATATGCATATATGCAATATTTTTGGTCATATCCAAGGTAGTCATGTCCTCATCACTATCAAGGATAAACAACTAGATAGTCAGATCCCACACATACCAAGCATTTCAATAACATACACACAATATGCTCGATATGTGCAAATACAACATGGCATCAGAACATGGCTCTACAACTTAAGTACTTTATTCAATAGGATCCAAGGAGCGAGATATTACAAACATGGTTCTCGTGACCCAACATTCAGAGCATACGAATCAAAGCACAAGCGGAAGCTTAACATGTCTGGGTACAGGCATCTATAAATGAAAAAGGCTGAAAAGCCTGACTATCTACTAGATCCTGCCGAGGGCAACATCAATCACTTTTAGATCTTCAACATTGTTATCATGAAAACTAGAAGAACACACTTTTACAAATCAATCTTTTTTAGCACGCATCTTAGCGGTTCTTTCTTTGCACTCATCAATGGAAATTCTCATAGCTTTGAGAGACTCATTGATATCATGCTTAGGCAAAGTAGATCTAAATTTCAAAGAATCAACATCAAGAGAAATTCTGTCCACGTTCCTAGCCAATTCATCAATCTTAAGCAGTTTTTCTTCAATCAAAGCATTGAAATTCTTTTGCGAACTCATAAATTCTTTAACACTATTCTCAAAATCAGAGGGCATCTTATTAAAATTTTCATAAGAATTGTTGTAGGAATCACCATAATTATTAGAGGAATTACTAGGAAATGGCCTAGGATTAAAATTGCCTCTATACACGTTGTTTCCAAAATTGTTCCTACCAACAAAATTCACATCCATAGATTCATTATTAATCTCAATCAAAGTGGACAAAGGATAGGATTACAAGAAACACTTTTATTAGCAAACAATTTCATAAGTTCATCCATCTTTCCACTCAAAACATTAATCTCTTCAATCGCATGAACTTTTTTACTGGTCAATCTTTCGGTGTGCCATTGAGAATAATTAACCATAATATTATCTAGGAGTTTAGTAGCTTCTCCCGAAGTGATTTCCATAAAAGTGCCTCCTGCAGCCGAATCTAAAAGATTTCAAGAAGCAAAATTCAATCTGGCATAAAAAATTTGTATAGTCATCCACAAATTCAAACCATGTGTAGGGTAATTACGTATCATTAATTTCATCCTCTCCCAATATTGTGCAACATGCTCATGATCAAGTTGCTTAAAATTCATAATATCATTCCTAAGGGAGATGATCTTAGCGGGAGGAAAATACTTAGAGATAAAAGCATCTTTGCACTTATTCCATGAACCAATACTATTTTTAGGTAAATATGAGAACCAAGTTTTAGCACGATATCTGAGCGAAAACGGAAATAGCTTCAATTTAACAATATCATTATCCACATCTTTCTTCTTTTGCATATCGCACAAATCAACCAAATTGTTTAGATGGGATGCGCCATCTTCAGTAGGAAGGCCAGAAAATTGATCTTTCATAACAAGATTCAACAAACCGGCATTAATTTCACAAGATTCAACATTGGTAGTAGGAGCAACCGGAGTGCTAATAAAATCATTGTTGTTGGTATTGGAAAAGTCACACAATTTAGTATTATGTTGAGCCATCGTGACAAGCAATCAATCCACCACACAAGCACACGAGAAGCAAGCAAAAAAGAGACGAACGGAAGAGGGGCGAAGAAAAGGCAAAAGTTTTCAAAAATCATTTTAGAAGTGGGGGAGAGGAAAACGAGAGGCGAATGGCGAATAATGTAATGCAAGGGAGAAGAGTTTATGAAGGTTACTTGGTATGGCTTACTTGGCATGGATCTCACTGGCAACGGCGCTAGAAATCCTTCTTGCTACCTCTTCAGCTTGCGTTGGTTTTCCCTTGAAGTGGAAAGGGTCATGCAGCAAAGTAGCGTAAGTATTTCCATCAGTTTTGAGAACCAAGGTATCAATCCAGTAGGATACGACGCACAAGTCACCGAATGCCTGCACAAACAATCAAGAACTTGCAACCAACACGATAAAGGGGTTACCAATCCCTTCACGGTCACTCGCAAAAGTGAGATCTAATAGAGATAAATAAATGGTAAAGTAAAATATTTTTGGTATTTTTGGTTTATAGATTGGAAAGTAAAGATTGAAAATAGTAGATCGGAAACCAGCAAGATGTAAACGAGATTCAATATAATGAAAAGAGACCCGGGGGCCATAGGTTTCACTAGTGGCTTCCCTTGAGATAACATATGTTACGGTGGGTGAACACATTATTGTCGAGCAATTGATAGAAAAGCGCATAATTATGATGACATATAAGGCAATGATCATGAACGCAGGCATAACATACGTGTCAAGTAGACCGACTCCTGGCTTCATCTACTACTATTACTCCACACATCGACCGCTATCTAGCTTGCATCTAGAGTACTAAGTTCATAAAGAACAGAGTAACGCATTAAGCAAGATGACATGATGTAAAGGAATTAACTCAAGCAGTATGATGAACACCCCATCTTCTTATCTTTGATGGTAACAATACAATACGTGCCTTGCTGCCCCTACTATCACTGGGAAAGGACATCGCAATATTGAACCCAAAGCTAAGCACTTCTCCCATTCAAAGAAAGATCAATCTTGTACGACAAACTAAACTGATAATTCAAAGAGACTTGCAAAGATATCAAATCATGCATATAAGAATTCAGAGAAGAACCAAATAATATGCATAGATAATCTTGTTCATAAATAAACAATTCATCAGATCTCGGCAAACGCACCGCAAAACAATATTACATTAAATAGATCTCCAAGAACATCGAGGAGAACTTTGTATTGAGAATCAAAGAGAGAGAAGAGGCCATCTACCTAATAACTATAGACCCAAAGGTCTGTGGAAAACTACTCATGCTTCATCAAAGAGGTAATGGTGTTGATGTAGAAGCCCTCCATGATCGAATCCCCCTACGGCAGGACGCCGGAAAAGGTTCCAAGATGGGATCTCACGCGTACAGAAGGTTGCGGCAGAAAAGTGGTTTCGTGGCTCCCCTGATGTTTTTATGGTATAAGAGTATATATAGGCAAAGGAACTAGGTCGGTAGAGCTACGAGGGGCTCATGAGGGTGGGGGACGTGCCCTCCTGATTTGTGCCCCCCTCATTGCGTCTTCGACCTCATCTCCAAGTCTTCTGGTTTGCTTTCGGTCCAAGAAAGATCATGGCGAAGGTTTCATTCCATTTGGACTCTGTTAAGTATTCCTTTTCTCCAAAACTCTAAAATAGAAAAAAAATAGAAACTGGCACTGGGCCCTCGGTTAATAGGTTAGTCCCAAAAATAATCTAAAATAGCTTATTAAAGCCCATTAAACATCCAAAACAGATAATATAATAGCATGGAACAATCAAATATTATAGATACGTTGGAGACGTATCATCTTGATACGGCTAACAACACCATTGTCAATACGAAGGCCAGGATCAGGACCTTGCAGAGCGCGACAGAGTCCACTGAATCCCGCCAATAGTTGACGTCCAATGATCTGGATATTGCCAAATGTCTCCGGAAAGATGCGGAAGCCAAACTAAAGAATCAACCCGAGCAAGTCAGCCTCTGGATCAAGAGCCTGTTCGACGTCGCCGAACACCTTGCTGCCCAAGCTGTGGCAATGGGTATGGATGGCCCAACTTTCTCGCTCAGCAAGCAAGAGGTCCCAAGTGCCAAGTTGGGAGTCTTCTTCAACGAGTTGATCCAGAAGCTAAAGGTGCACGAAGAGGGGAGGGCCAAGTGCTTTGCGACTGAGTCTCGGAAGCTTGCCCACGACGCCCTCTTCATGGTCTTGAGCAACATCGCTTGCCGCCACCCAGATCTCGATCTTGAAGACGGATTCAGGAAGCCGCCGGCAGGGGCGACGTCACAGGTTCCAAGGAGAAAGTCGCTTCTCAAGACGCCAGGGTCCTCCACATCAAAACTGCTTCACCCGGCCACCAGACGAAGTAATGGGTTGTCATTGTTTGTATGTTGCCTTGTGATAAGACACGATGTTTGTTCTGTGTTTAGTCACTATATCTCTTTCGTTTGCGTGAAACTGATATTCTTTGTTGAATCTTAAATGCGTGTTTATCCTTTAGATATTTATATGCTTGTGTTCACAAGATCAATCCCTATATCTATTCTGGTTGCCTGCCAGTATCATATTGCCGCAATTGTCGTAAGGGTCTGGCGCTTAACAGTCATTTTGGCATGAATGCGTCCCGGCAGGTTTTTCCTAGGCAGCTCTTGATGCAGCCTCTCATCCTGTGAGCATGCTCGGGACATGACGATGGTGTAATCAAAGAAGCTAGCCAAGGTTCCATCACATTAAGGTTTTCACAATATGAACGGTCACTAAAGTCAAAAGGGGTAAACAACCGCAAAAATCTAAATGCATCAACATGAATTGATGACACAAACTTAGCTTTTTGTTCGTAGTCCCTTCTCTCACTCTGCCAGGCCATGCGTGCTTGGTTTTTTTGCAATGTCCGGAGGTGTAGATGCTGGATATGTAACTTTCTTGTTCCCAGCAGAGATCGATGCACGCCAGGTGCGCCTAGCGGGTAGTGTGGTACGGTGCCGGGCCCTTCTGGCCCTGCATTCCTTTTCCCCTTCCTCTTCGAAACAGCCAGGTGGCAGTTGTCGCGTGGATCAGGTCCATGTAGACGGCCTCGTCATAGCACATTGGCCGAGGCATCATCCAATGGATTCATTCCTGCACCTTGCTCAGGATTTCCCGAAATAGGGTAAATACTGGACAAAGCATCACGCGGAAATCATCAACATTGGTGACGCCAGGGCCAAGATAGCTCGAATTTTGACGAAGGGAAGGGACGGAAGAAGAGGGGCCTTGCGCTCGCGCGCATTGCCTTCTTCCCTTGAACAACGCCCGAACAGCGGGCGTGCTGCATGGGTCACCGAGGGGAGCACATCACCATTCTCACTACAAAAAAAAGACACATCCATCACATTTTGGGCCAAACAAATTGTTTTTCTGTCATATTTGTGACGCTTCTATGATGATAATTGTGACAAAACCCGGTATCATCATAGATGTGGTTGGCTCCTACTTCTATGACAAAAAATCATGAGAGATAATGGGCTTTTCGTCCTGGGCGGGCCGGAGACGCAGCTGCATGACATTCTTTGGGCCATCCATGACGGAAAAAACCATGGTAGAAGCGAGGGCGAGGAATTTTTTTGGGGAGTTCCCGGTTACAGTGGGTGGTCGGGGGCCAAGCGATGCGCATTTCTCTCGTACAGTACGCGCGTGGGTGTGAGGCGTTGGGCTCTAACTGAACCCAAGCAAGGTGTCGTCTAACTGAACCCGAGCGATTGCACTGCAGGCTACACGTTACTAAACCCGAGCGTTTGAGCGATTCCTTCGCTACTGTTGCTAACTGAAGCCGATCAATGCTGCCTCTGGATGAACAGTGAGTGTTGCTCGGGTGTTTGGATGAACAGTGAGTGTTGCTGGGGGTTTGGATGAACAGTTCCCGCTGCGGGTGGATGAACAGGACCCCCGTGGTGCTGCCTCTGGATGAACAAGACCCCGATCGATCGAGCCGGTTGGGGCTGGATGAACAGGACCCCATGGAAGGCTGGATGAACAGGACGAACCCGTGGAGGGCTGGTTGAACAGTAGCCGGTGGAGGGTTGGATGAACAGTAGCCCATGGAGGGGCGGTTGAACAGTAGCCCATGGAGAGGGCTAGTTGAATAGTAGCCGGTGGAGTAGTGCGCCATGGAGGCTGGATGAACAGGAGCCCCATGGATGAACAGTCGCATGTGTAGGTTGGAGGAGGTAGATGGTGGATGAACAGTGGCCCATGGAGGCTGGAGGAGGTCCACAGTGGAAATGAACAGTATCCCATGGAGTCCTGTTTTGCGGTACGCCACACCCCTCTCGATGAACAGGACCCCCGTTTCGACCGTAGCGTTCCAACACAAGTCTGTTTCCTCCGTTTTGCGGTACGCCACACCCCTCCCGATCAACAGGACCCCGTTTCGACCGTAGGAGGTCCAACAGAAGTCTGTTTCCTCCGTTTTGCGGTACACCAGACCCCTCTCGATGAGCAGGATCCTGATTCGACCGTGGCCGGCCGAACACAAGGTCGTTTCCTCTGTTGTGCGGTACGCCAGTCCTAGTTTCTATCGGTTGTTCCGTCCAAGCCCTCCCGATCAACATGAAGACGCATTCCGTTCCGACCCAGCCGGTTGGCCCCCCATGAAAACGACGACAATGCTATTTATCCGTTCTGACCCAGCCATGTACATGAACCCTGACCGTACGTATGTGCCAGTAGGCATTCGAGACCCCGCCCGTATGTATGTGCGTGGCCGTATTATCTTTCTTGCACCCTGGCCACTTTACGTATGTGTACATGCTACGTGCGTGCCTCTACTATGACACGTTCATGTCTACAACGCTACGTACGCTTCGACCAGGTGGATACTGACTGTCAGGCACTTCCTTGCGTGCGAAGATGTAGCTGGTGGGTCCTAGCAGTCAGGGGGGCGAATCATTTTTTTGCCCGTAATATGGACGCACTTCCTTGCGTGCGAAGATGTAGCTGGTGGGTCCCAACAGTCAGGGGGTAAACTTTTTTTCGCAGAATATGGTGGCATGTCCGGTGGGTCCCTGCTGTCGGGTGGATGAATAATTATTTTGCGTGTAATAAGGAGGCACTTCCTTGCGGCCGTTGTGGACCCAACTGTCAGCCTCTCCACGTATAGTACTCTTCCAATGGAAGTCCTTCCTTGACCACGTTGACCACGCCGTGTCGAGAGCACCAGGGCGGTGGACGATGGCGAGGCCTAGGAAGGGGATGACGCGGAGCCGGGGAAGACGCGACAGCGGAAGCCCGCGTGGAGAGGAGTACGAGGGTTCACCGGTTTAGCTGCGATGTGAGGCTGCCGTCGCCGCAGGGCCTAGCCAGCGGTGGGAATAGTAGGGGGCAGTGAGGCCTCCGCGGCAGCACAGCCGGCCATGGGAGGCAGGAGCATGCGGCATGACCGATGCTTCTTTGGAAGGCTGGAGCAAGAAGACCAGAGGTTGAAGAAGCACTACGACCGTTGGATGGAAATCGTACGGTTACTAGAGCTAGAATAATTCATATTGACTAAGTTGACAAAGCCCTCCGTCCCCGTCAACTTAGTAGGCTGACAAGTCAGCCTCCCACCAAGGTGGGTCCCAGCTAGCAGGGGGAGTATTCATTTTTTTGTGCGTAATAAGGAGGCACTTCCGGTGGGTCTGAGCTGACAGCGGGGGGAACGTTTTTTTTGTGAAATACGGTGGCCCGTCCGGTGGGTCCCAGCAGTCAGGGGGGAAACATTTTTTTCACGAAATACGGTGGCCCGTCCGGTGGGTCCCTGCTGTCAGGTGGAGGAATAATTATTTTGCATGTAATAAGGAGGCACTTCCTTGCGGCTGTCGTGGACCCAGCTGTCAGCCTCTCCACGTACAGTACTCTTCCAGTGGAAGTCGGTCGTTGACCACATTGACCATGCCACGCCGAGAGCACTAGGGCCATGGACGACGGCGAGGCCTAGGATGGGGACGACGCGGAGCCAGGGAAGATGCGTCAGTTGAAGCCCACACGGAGAGGAGTACGAGGGTTCACTAGTTTGGTTGCGGTGTGAGGCTGCCGTCGCCGCAGAATAAAAGGGGGTGTGGGTGAGTAGAGGGATGCCCTGGCCAGCGGTGGGAGTAGTAGGGGCAGTGAGGCCTATGCGGTAGCACAGCCGGCCATGGGAGGCGGGAGCAAGCGGTCCCGCCGGCGCTAGATTTGGCGGCTGGAGCAAGAAGATCAGAGATGGAAGAAACACGATGGCCGTTGGATTGACATCCAACGGTTACGTCTGCTAGAATCGTTTGTTGATGTATATAATAACTAAAAAAAATTTTGAATACGCGTCAACTTAAGATTGAGACAGTAAATCAATAGGATTTACTTGATGTGACACGAGTGAATCCTTACCATGAAATCACTATGTTGAAGTACTAACTAGAAGATTGATCATTCAACTACGGGTGGCATGCAGGGACCCCGCCTACTCCCACAAGCAGGACAGTCCAAAGGTCATGACAAATCATATGGACCGAACATCCATGGGACTGGAAATCCTGGTGGGTGCGATAAACTCTACAATGCATACATATATTGGAGTGTAACCATAATTGATAAACCGTCCTCACAAAAAAGATGATCTGGATACTTCAAAATACACAGACTGAATTGAGTGGATAGACATTAACATAGACTGTTCTCAGGTTTGACCACACACCAAAAGTGGCAGTACTAAACAATACAGGGTTCACAAACAAAAATCAAGTACTGAACAACAATACTTACTACAGACAAGCAAAGTTGCACTAATTAAACTCTGCAGACTATTTCTTGCCACCGGCCAACGGGATGAACCCCGCATAACTGATTAGGCCATGGACTTCGTGAGAGATGTCTACCTGCACCATCACCATCTCGTCAACCTTGGAGAACCTAACAGAGTGGTCTTTCCACTCATAAACATAATGATGAAGACATGCCGCATCAGATTTGTTGCAAAGCTTTACAAGAACCACAACCTTCGTAATCGAAGGCACAACCAGGGAATTGTTGTGGTCAAGTACAGCCTCAAGAACACGCCTAACAACAATGCTACAGGAAAACACTAGTTCATGACACGTGGCGACAAGGACACAACAGCTGGATAGTTTAGCAGTAGAACTCATCCTCAGGTCTTCCAGTTCACACGACAAGACTTTGAGAACTTCATCTTCATCGCGGACCTGGTTCTAATTCAAACAGAAACCATATTTTATTACTACATCCGTTCATAAATATAAGATGATTTTCGATATTATACTCCATATATGACTACATATACACACAGAAATGAGTGAACAAAGACACTAGAACGTGTCTTGAAAGCCATGAGAGCAGAGGGATTACTTGCAATATCCATAACACAAGTTACTGAGGCAAATATACCCTCTTCAAAGGTAGCATTGATGTTCATAAAGTACTCCCTGCGTCCCAAAATTCTTGTCATAGATTTGTCTAGATACGGATGTATCAAGTTAGATACGGATGTATCAAGTCACATTTTAGTATTAGATACATCCGTATCTAGACCAATCTAAGATAAGAATTTTGGGACAGAGGGAGTAGTTGAAAGTAATCTATAAGAAATCAGTGTCAACCTCTCGCATGTTTTGGTCAAAAGAGGAATTTAGAACCGTCATTTGGCACACAAAAATTACATGCAAGATCACCTACAAAGTTGTACTACTAGTACTACTACTACGTGTTAGATGAAAAAACACGATCAAGATCGAGAAAAAGAGCGTCAAGAAGAGATATTACCTGGACTTGCTTAATGAGGGATCCCGGAGAGGGGGGCTTGGACATGGCGATGGCTTTGAGCTTGTCTGCGGTAGTCTCGGCGGGGTGCTTGCGCTTCTTCGTACCATGAGCCTCGACGGTTTTGGCCAGAGCCATAGACATCACGTTGTCCGGTGCTCCAGCGTCCATCTAAGAGAGGAAGCTGAGAGAGAAGAGTGAAATGAGGAACGAGATGAGGGAGAAGCAAAGCGAGTGGGGGTTTTCTTCAAGAGAGGAAGCTGAGAGAGAAGAGTGAAATGATGGTTGCTTCGTCCATCCAACTTACTGCTGGAAAGGAGGGTGTTTTGTGATTTGACGACTCATTGGGCATTACTGCGACACTTTGATCGGGGTAGTCTACCGTCACTCTACTACGGAGTAATTTAGTGCATGGCTGGTGGACCTCGATGCTGGTTGTCCCACACGTCGGCGAAAGTGAGTAATTTGGTGCATGGATGGAGGAGGATCCGCATGGTAGAGCGTGACCACTATTTTTCTGAAGAAAAAAATGATTACAGCAAGGGTTTCCACTCTTAGGACGGAGGAGTGTGAAACACGGCAGCCACTTGAACATACAGAGTGCTCCTACTACTAGGCATGTGCAGTGGTTCATACATCAGTATTACATAATCTTGTTGCTAGTGTAGTAAGATATGATGATCACAAATGATGTTGTGCGCATGTCAACTATATGAACAGTAATGTAGTAACATAGTACCGCTTTTTCGACTGTCCGGTCGAGAATGAACGGTGAGATCAATGTTAACAGAACTAGGTCTACAGTGCACGGAGAGTACGGTGCTACAATACTCCACGAAACATGAACCATATGAAGCATGAATTAGTGTTAGGCAGGGTGTATGAAGGGTGCACGGGATGGGAGCAAAAGTTCCCGTTTTGACCCACTTTTGGGTGTTTGACAGAGTGCATGAAGGGTGCATGAGTCCACACTAGTAGGTTAACACAAATACACGAAGAGGGAACAACTATATTGAGATGAGAATGCAACCAAACACACCCACATGCTTTGTGCTATAGTGATTGATCTGCATCATCTCAGTTTGATCCAGCGGTCATGTTAGACCGAGACATGGACATGCCCATGCAGAGGTAGCCTAAACACCACCAAAGTCCCTCTGCTTCTCGAGGAGCACCATGTTGGTGATGCAGGGTGCAACCGCCCGTAGAGCCCGCTCCCGGTTGACGGGATCCCGCTCGTCAAAGATGGCGTCCAATGGCACAAATGGATTCCGCTGACAAAGCCCTGAAAGGATTCGCCCGACAACGGCGACGGCAGCCCGCAACCCCTCCTTGTCCAGCTCCGCCCCCACCATCGCGCGGAGACGGCTCTGCTCCTCGGAGATAGAGGTGAAGAAGGAGACCAGGTCAGGAAGCCGCAACTCGTTGAAGTCGACTGGTTGGTCGAATGGGTTTAGCCCGATGACCGGCATGGTCGCGCTGGCATGACGGTAGGCATCGCGCTGCCGCAACACGTGCGTGGCAACTTGGTTCACCAAGTGGCTGAGGCGATCCTGGACCTCGTCACGATCGGCCCGCTCGCGCTCCAGCCCGCTCCCCTGACAGCCTATTGTATCTCCCGCTTTCTGCAGCAACGGCGCCGACGCCTCGAGCATCTTTGTGGTGGACGCCTGCCGCTTTTGAAGCTCCGTGAACTCCCACACATAACGGAGGATCATGGCACTCCTCTCCTCCTTGAGATCATGAAGGTCCATGTCCTTGGCCCTGAGCTCCACAGCCTTAGCCTGGAGCTCCTATGTCAGGCACCTCACCTCGGACTCCGTGATCTGCTGCGCCGCCATGGCACCAGGTAGAAGCCATGGGGAGAGGACGCAAAGGGGGCGAAACGGCTGAAAGGCAATGCAATCTACGGGAAGTCGAAGGGAGCCAGCCGAGGAGCAGGGAATCTTTTGGTTTTCACCATGGTAAAACACCAGTCGACGACTTCTCACATCAGGGGGAAGTGGGTTTTTACAGGCGGATTCATCATGACTAATTGCTGCCGCGCCTGCTCCCGTCAATCAAAAAAATAAAAATCCAGTTGCGCCTGCTCCCATCAATCAAAAAATTAAAAATCCTGCCGCACTCAAACACCAGAGCAATGACGCGGTGGATATTTAAATTTACCTGCCGGCAAGTAGATAAAAAAAGGGGTGAAAAAACAAATGTGGCGGCGGCCTAGCTAATCGGTCGAACTAGGCCAACTAGCTAGCCATCGAGCTTCACTGATGTACTCGGTGGGAAAGGTGGTCTTTCATGATTTGATGACTCATTTACTTGCTTCAGCGCTACAACCGAGGAGGACCTAAAAAACACGCGGTAGGGCGTCCCACGTCAGGAAGAATATATGCGTGCACCACCCGGGAGGACCCCGAAACCGCGAGGTAGGGTGTGCCACGTCTCGGCACGAAGGAAAAATGTGCGTGTAAAAATATACTATATCAGACGTAGTACCAATGGTTCGACCTCGGGACCCAGCCAGTCGGTCGAAAACACCCCACTAGCCACACAACTTCATCATACTAATGTGGCACGAAGGATAGGTGTGGTTAGGTTCGTCTCGACCAGCCACAACGTCTCTTCTTCTAGGCGATTCTTCTATCTTCGAAGCTTTTTTTAGTTATAAAAACACCAGGCAAGCTAGCGCTGCTCTTCATGTGTGCCCGTGCAAAGGTTAGACGATGGAGAGGAGAGAGATATCACAGACCCAGGATGATGAGGACATCAATACAATTGTTACACCCACAGCCCCTGCTGCTATACATACTGGACCAATTACTAGAGCTCGGGCACGCCAAATAAATTACCAGGTACTTTCGTTTCTTGGTAATGATTCTAATGTTCATGAGAATATGATGCTGCCTAAATTGGATACATTTGTTTTGCTTACAAATGAAGGGCCTAGCTTGGAGAAGGATGAACATTGGAGCAAGAACAAGCATGGAGATGATGGCATGTGCAAGGGGAACAAGAACAGAGTTACAAGTGATGATTTCAGGACTTTGAAGCCACCATAATGGGTGCATGAAGCCTTGGACGAAATATACAAGATGCCACTTCATAAATTTCGTCCCGAGGCTATTTTAGGTGCTGCGTCACCTTATTATTGGGCCAGGCCCATGTAATTTCTAAATACATAAGTATAGGCTATTTTTAGAGTACATATGTGTGGGGAAACAAGAGATAGGGTTGATTTCGGACCCCTCCACCAAGGGCCACGAAATTCCCCCCCTCTTCCTCCATATATACAGCCCTTTGGGCATCTTCGCGTACTTCGCTTGTGTTCAACGACCAGACAAAGGCGTCACAGAACCCCACCTTGATCAATAAAGCTTTCATCTTATATTCGCAATATCCAGATTGCAATCTCAGTTTCTTGCTTGTTCTTCGTTTGCTCGCAGGAAATAGACCCTCGTGGTCAGGTTGATCGTGCTCCGGCATGGTCAATAACCTCTCGGAGTTGGTTTAGCGATTGCTAAGGCGCGACGTCCTCGCACGTTCGTAGTCGGATCGTCAAAGTCGACTGCCACCAAAGCGATATCCATCATCTCATCGAAAGACGGGACACCTTTGCCTCTATCACAGGACCCACCAATAAGTGAGTCAACAGTCATGCACGTGTTGACGAGGAACTCCCTCTACTCTACTCAACGTAATACTGTACAAAATCAAGTTATGGGACAAAGCCAACAACCGTTGTTGTTTCAGGCTATCGACTTACGCTTTGTAGTCCAGGTTACCACTTCGAATCTCATCATTCAGATTTGTTAGTTTTAGGTCCAAATTTGATTAATGACAAGTGGGACCCCCATGTGTTGTTCCGATATTTCAGTGTAGGATGGTTTTTTGAACAAACAATTTGCGCGGTTAGACAAGTAACGGCACGAATTACACGTATTTTGCAAGTTTATGAACAAAAATGACAGCGGCATAGAATATCACATCCACCCTTGGCAAATTGAGACGTATTTTGTACAAATAATGCGATAAGCACCAGGGCTATTTAACATGCCCCAACCAAGGGAGAGCTGTGTGCGGGTCCTCAAGACAGGTATAATGATTATATAAAGAAACCACCTAGAATTTCCCTTATACGTCAGAGCTCCTTACCGTCTTGGTGTATTCTCCCTCTATAGGTCCGTCGATCAGGTCACCAGGAAAGGCCTCGGGAAGAGAAAACCTGAAATGAAAAAGAAAAAGTGAAGGTATGCGGGTCCAGGAGCGGTTGAGCCGCATTGTGGACCATGATCTAGCTTTGCCTCCGTCCATGCCCATGGTATTTTGAGTGTGTAATTATGTACGCGTGGTACGAGTGCCGCCGCTTGGTCGGGACTGGGATGGAGGCCGAATTGCCAGTCAAGCTCTGGACGGGCTAGACTGTCCTGTTGCAGAGTAGTTCGAACTCGCTTGACAGTGTCCGGGAGCTTGGCTACCAAATTGAGGTGCTGAAGAAGGTTGCTTTGTACTTCTGCTGCAAGGGCAGCGGCGTGGTCCTCAGTGCCGAGGGAGCGTTCCATGTTTCCATTGACTGTTATGACACCGCCTGGTCCGTGCATCTTGAGCTTGAGATAGGCGTAGTGTGGCACCACATTAAATCGAGCAAATGCGGTTCGTCAGAGAAGTGCGTGATAACCACTGTGGAAGGGTCGATATCCAAGATCAATTCCTCGCTTCGGAAATTATCCGGAGATCCGAAGACCACTTCTAGTGTGATTGAGCCCGTACAGCAGGCCTCTACACCTGGTATGACACCTTTAAAGGCGGTTTTGGTGGGTTTGATCCTTGAAGAATCGATGCCCATTTTGCGCACTATATCCTGGTAAAGCAAGTTCAGGCTGCTGCCACCGTCCATGAGGACTCGCGTCAGATGGAACCCATCAATAATTGGGTCCAGGACCGGTGCGGCTGAAGCGCCATGAAGGATACTGGTCGGATGATCCCTGCGATCAAAAGTGATCGGACAGGATGGCCATGGATTGAACATTGGGGAAACTCGCTCTATCGCGTAGATGTCCCTGAGTGCGCGCTTACGCTCTCTCTTGGGGATATGGGTAGCATATATCATGTTTACCATTTTAACTTGGGGGGGGGACTTCTTCTGTCCCCCTGTGTTTGGTGGCCGGGGCTCCTCATCATTGTCCTCGTTTTGGGACCCCTTCTCCTTGTTCTCGGCATTTGACTTGCTGGACTGTTTGAAGACCCAACACTCTCTGTTGGTATGATTGGCTAGTTTATTAGAAGTGCTGTGGATTTGGCATGGAAAATCAAGTATGCGGTCCAAATTGGATGGGCCCGGATTGTTTCTTTTGAATGGCTTTTTCTGCTGACAGGACTTAGAGCCGCATAATCCGGCATTGACCGCCGTGTCTTCGGTGTTGTCACTGTTGTTTAGACGCTTGTGTCTATTGTGTCGGGGCTTGCCGTTGCTGTTTCTGGCTTCGGAAGTGCCAGGTTCACTTGTGTTGTTATTGCTATGGGCCAGCCGACTAACTTCGCCTGCACAGAAGCGGGTCATGAGTGTCATGAGGGCTGCCATGGACTTCGTCCTTTCTTGGCCGAGGTGTCGGGCGAGCCATTCGTCACGGATGCTATGCTTAAAGGCCGCTAGGGCTTTGGAATCTGGACAGTCGACGATCTGGTTCTTTCTAGTTAAGAACCTAGTCCAGAATTTCCTGGCTGGCTCTCCGGGCTGTTGAACAATGTGACTTAAGTCATCGGCGTCCGGAGGTCGGACATATGTACCTTGGAAGTTGTCAAGAAAGGCATCCTCCAAGTCCTCCCAGCTGCCAATGGAGTTTTCGGGTAGACTGTTCAACCAGTACCTGGCTGGTCCCTTGAGTTTGAGCGGGAGGTATTTGATGGCGTGAAGATCATCACCGCGGGCCATATGAATGTGGAGAAGAAAATCCTCAATCCATACCATGGGGTCTGTTGTGCCATCATAGGATTTGATGTTCATGGGTTTAAACCCTTCTGGGAATTCATGTTCCATTACTTCGTTAGTGAAGCAAAGGGGGTGTGCGCCGCCTCTATATCGGGCCAAGTTGTGACGTAGTTCGAATGGAGTTCGTCTGCGGTTTTCGTCCCGGATGTGTTTATGTTTGTCACGTCCAGCCGGATGGCCATTGTCACGCATCGGGGCACGCCCCCGTGATCCATAGATTGATCTAGTCTGACCTGCTCTATTTTCCAGGTCATGCTGCAGGTCATATGTGCATCCTCAAGCTGTTGTATTTCTATTTTTACGGCGAGGTAGTGCGTACTGGTGTTCGGCTCGAGGTGCCGCTTTATCCCGGCCGCGTGGTGGCCAGTCAGCCGCATTATGCGCTGGTAGGACTGGCTCCAGTGCCTAATCATCGAACTGTGGTAACCGTTTGCACTTAGGGTAACTTTTGGTGTGGCGCGCGAGGCTGTATTCTTCGGCTGCCAGGATATCAGTCCATCTATCATTGAATAGATCATGGTCAGCTTGAAGCTGCTACTGCTTCTTTTTCAGGCTCCTTGTAGTGGCAATTAGCCGGCACTTAAAGCGCTCCTGTTCAACAGGCTCCTCACACACGATAAATTCTTCATTGCCGAGGCTCTCCTCGTCTTCGAAGAGCGGAAGATAGTTACTATCCTCTGAGTCTTCATTCATGGCCAGTTCATCAGGGATGGCTTGCCCATCTTCCCGTTCGTCCTGTTCAGAGGTTGGCTCGACGGGGTCTTCATTGTCTTCGGTGTCGTCCGGAGTATTGTTTTCTCCTGTGATGGTATTGCTGTTTTTGCCACGACGTGGCTTAGAGCGCCGCTGATGCTGGTGCTTTGGTTGTATCCCAGGAGGCTTATCCTCGACTGGATTTTCATTGTCGACGTTATTCTCTTTGGGTGTATGCACCATGTATACGTCATACGAAGAGGTGGCTGTCCAGCGCCCTGTAGGTGGTGGTTTTTGTGCATGCTCCTCTCCATCATCGTCATCCATACCGTCGATGTCTTCGGAGTCATACTCGAGCATGTCGGTTAAGTCCTCGACAGTGGCTATGTAGTGGGTGGTGGGTGGGAAGCAAAACTCTCCGTCATCAGCTCCCAACTCAAGCCGAATATAGTTCCGCTGAGAGCCCCCGGGTAAGGAGAGGGCTTTTAATGACTGGAGCACATCACCAAAAGGTGAGTGCCGGAAGATGTCCGCGGAGCTGAGCTCAAAGATCGGCGCCTGATCATATCCGATGGGCGTGGATGTACGCGGTTTGGAACCCATGGCCGGAGACGTATCCGGGGCTCCGATGAAACAGGGCCCACTCGAGGTTGGATCTGTGTGCGGCTCTATCGCCACAGGGTCTGCGGCTTCTGTGGAGGGGTTGAGCATCCCATCTTCGGATGGCGCAATCTGCTCCGGATCTAGGGCCAGAGCGGTTGTAGGTGCTATCTGTGACGCCCCCGATTCAATCGTACACTAATCATGCACGGAAATGTGTACGATCAAGATCAAGGACTCACGGGAAGATATCACAACACAACTCTAAAACATAAATAAGTCATACAAGCATCATAATACAAGCCAGGGGCCTCGAGGGCTCGAATACAAGTGCTCGATCATAGACGAGTCAGCGGAAGCAACAATATCTAAGCACAGACATAAGTTAAACAAGTTGCCATAAGATGGCTAGCAAAACTGGGATACAGATCGAAAGAGGCACATGCCTCCTGCCTGAGATCCTCCTAAACTACTCCTGGTCATCGTCAGCGGGCTGCACGTAGTAGTAGGCACCTCCAGAGTAGTAGTCATCATCGACGGTGGCGTCTGGATCCTGGGCTCCAACGTCTGGTTGCGGCATCCGAGAAGAAGAGGAAACGAGGGAAAAGAGGGAGCAAAGCAACCGTGAGTACTCATCCAAAGTACTCGCAAGCAAGGAGCTACACTAAATATGCATGGGTATATGTGTAAGGAGGCAATATGAGTGGACTGAACTGCAGAGTGCCAGAATAAGAGGGGGATAGCTAGTCCTATGGAAGACTATGCTTCTGGCAGCCTCTGTCTTGCAGCATGTAGACGAGAGTAGACTGAAGTCCTTCAAGTAGCATCGTATAGCATAATCCTACCCGGCGATCCTCTCCTCGTCGCCCTGTTAGAGAGCGATCACCGGGTTGTATCTGGCACTTGGAAGGGTGTGTTTTATTAAGTATCCGGTTCTAGTTGTCATAAGGTCAAGGTACAACTCCAAGCCGTCCTGTTACCGAAGATCATGGCTATTCGAATAGATTAACTTCCCTGCAGGGGTGCAACACATAACCCAACACACTCGATCCCATTTGGCCGGACACACTTTCCTGGGTCATGCCCGGCCTCGAAAGATCAACACGTCGCAGCCCCACCTAGGCACAACAGAGAGGTCAGCACGCCGGTCTAACTCCTATGCGCGCAGGGGTCTGGGCCCATCGCCCTTTGCACACCTGCACGTTGCGAACGCGGCCGGAAGCAGAACTAGCCCCCTTAATACAAGTGCAAGCTTACGTTCCAATCTGGCGCGCGCCACTCAGTCGCTGACGTCAAGAAGGCTTCGGCTGATACCACGACGTCGAGTGCCACGTAGTTGGTTAGTGCGTATAGGCCAGTGGCCAGAGTCAGATCAAATACCAAGATCTCGTTAAGCGTGTTATTATGAAGCAACCGCGAACGCCGACCAGGGCCAGGCCCACCTGTCTCCCAGGTGGTCTCAACCCGCCCTGTCGCTCCGCCACAAAGATCCACACAGAGGGCCGTCGGGACAAAGGTCCTTTCAGCCCCCAATCCGTGAATCACTCGCGGGTACTCCTCGAGCCGACCCGACTTTAGTCACCATCTGTAGTATGTATATATGTATAATATATACCCGTGATCACCTTCCGAGTGATCACGACCCATTAGTATAGCAAGGCAGACTGACAAGAATGTAGGGCCAATGATGATAAACTAGCATCCTATACTAAGCATTTAGGATTGCGGGTAAGGTATCAATGACTGTAGCAACAATGACAGGCTATGCATCAGAATAGGATTAACGAAAAGCAGTAACATGCTACACTACTCTAATGCAAGAAGTATAGAGGAGAATAGGCGATATCTGGTGATCAAGGGGGGGGGGCTTGCCTGGTTGCTCGGGCAAGAAGGAGGGGTCGTCAACTCCGAAGTCGAACTGGGGGGTCGTCGGCAGTCTCGGGGTTTACCGGAAAGAAGTAACGGAGGGGGAACACAATAAATAACTGAGCAATCAAAGTATCACAAAGCGTATCATGGTAATACGCGGTGCTAGAGGTGACCTAACGCAGTAGGAGGTGATACCGGTGAAGGGGGGGGGGCATCCGGGAAAGTATCCCTCGTGTTTCACGTTTTCAGACAAATGAATCGGAGGGGAAAAGTTGCGTGTTCGCTATGCTAGGTATGTGGGGTGGACAAACGGGTTGCGTATCCGGATTCGTCTCGCCGTGCTGAACAACTTTCATGTAGAAAGTGTTTTCATCTGAGCTACGGTTTATTTTATATGATTTTCTAAAGTTTTAAATCATTTTTAGAATTTATTTAATTAATTTAATTCAACATTATCCAAAACAGTGTTTGCTGATGTCATCATGACGTCAGCATGACATAAGCAGTCAACAGAGGTGTTGACTGGTCAAACTGACGTGTGGGCCCAGTGGGACCCACCTGTCATACACTGTTAGGTTGATTAGGGTTTAGGTTAAACTAATTACTGTCTATTTAAACTAATAGGTTAATTAGATTAAACAAAGAGGATTAATTAACTTAATTAATTCACTAATTAATCAATTATAAATTTTATTAATTCATTTTTACTTATTTTATTTTTATTTTATTAAAAACGTTCTGGGCCGGGCCCCACATGTCAATGGCCCTAGGGGCCAAACGGGCGCTCGCAAACGGGTGCGGGCACCAGCCCGCTCGGTGGCTGGGGCGTGCGGCCGCCCGAGCGAAGGTCGAGCCAGGGCGGCAGCGGGCACGGCAGCCCGAGGCGAGGCCGGCGGCAGGGAGGCGGAGGTCGAGCGGGACAGACCCGAACGACACCGCGGGGGAAGCGGCGAGCGACGAGGAGGTTCAGTGGCGTGCGCGCTGACGACTGCGGGTGCTTGTAGAGCCGGAGAAGCACAGGCGGGCGAGGCACGCGGCCAGGGCGCGCGTGGAGGCGCGGCTAGGCGTAGCCGTTCGCGGCCAGAGGTCCGCGACGGGCGTGGCTTCGGGAAGCAGATGGGGCGGCGGTCTGCGGTGACAGCAGCATGCATCAGGCGGCCGGACAGTCGCGACGATAGACGCGCGGGCGCGTCGCACACGGGGACAGGGGAAGGAGGAGGAGAGGGGGGAGGATTCGTTGCTCACCCCCGTTGTAGGGGATCTGGGGCGGCGAGGCTCGCAGGAGCCGAGTTGAGGAGGAGGATGGGGACGAGCGCCGGTGGGGAGGAGGCGGCGACGGAAGACGAGCTCCGTGCGGCGGCAGCGGGCGCTGGAGGCCTCCAGGCGGCGTCGGCGATGAAGCTGCAGCCAACATGGGGCCGTTGGCGGCGGCGGACCGGGGCGGCGGCCTGCTGGTGGTCGCCGGTGACGGAGGGAGGCGGGGCACCGATGCACGCGAGGGGATCGGGCGCGGGGAGCTCCTCTCCCCGGCACGATGCGTGCGTGCGTGCGTGTGTGTTATGTGGTGGCGGCGGGGGAGGGAGACGAGGGGGAGGTGGGGATCGTGAGGGGAATGGGGCGTTCGGGGGTTAGGTCACGAGGGAGGGGGCCATATAGGCCAGGAGAGGTGCGGCTGGGCCGGCCCGATTGGCCACAAGACCATCTGGGCCGTGGCCCAGCGAGGGAGGGTTGTTCTCTTTTCTTTGTATTTTGTTTTTCTTAATTTTTCTTTTACGGTTTTACTTTTAGGTTCTCTTTTATTTTAGTTTTAGTAAATTACCAAAGTGGCACCTAAATAGATTTTACAAATTATGCCGCTGCCACAATAGTTTAATACTTATAACAAATTAGTTTTGAAAATGTTTATTATTTTTAAAGCATTTAAATAATTGCATTTGCTACTGTTTTATTCATTTTAGAGTATTTAAACATTTTATAAAAGTATGGTTTCACCACCATAATTACCTATGCATTATTTGGTTCACTCCGAACATTTTAGTTTTAATATTTGAAAACTTTTATTGTTTGCTTGATTTTGAATTTGAATTTGAACCGGTTGCGAACTAACACGAGATTAGCAACAGTAATCGAGGTGACGTGGCATCATTAGTAGAGGTTTACTGTAGCTTAAATATCCGGGCGTCACAATTCTCCTCCACTACAAGAAATCTCGTCCCGAGATTTAAGAGGCGGAGTAAGGGGAAAGACTAGGTTACGAAATTCTAACGAGTCTTCTCGATCTTGGTTGCTCTTTCCGAAGCGGTCGATCCATTATGTTGATGTCTTCATTTCTCTGCTTCAGGTCATCATGATGAAGTAGGTATCCTTTCTTCGGTATCTTCATCATACTTACGAAAGGGTAAGAAGGGAAAACTCAATAAGGACGGATTCTAACAAGACCGAGCATCAGACGGTTAACCCAGGGGAAGAAGCATAAGTATCTCTCGAATGGAAACTTAAGAAGATATCGAGAGCAAAGTAAGAAGGTACCATGAGAAGTTTCAAACGAATAGGCAATTGTTTGATGCCTAATCAGTAGGTGAAAGGGTTCCAGAGCAATGAGAATAAGTATTGTGTCTGATACTAGATTAGATCATCTCTAGGAAGGGGTTTTATGATTTCATACGAAGACAAGCGTGAGTAATAACTTTAGAAACAGGGGTGTATAGGAGAGTCAGGTTTCGATCCTGTGGAACTGTAGGTTATGGGCCCACCATGTGGGTTAAAGTAGGAAGAGGGGTGACGTCTTGCACGATCATGTAAGCGAGGCATGTCAGAGAATAACCGGTTAGTTATGTTGGCAGCATCGTTGGTACCAAGGGTGAGGGACGAAGAGAACCATTTTCCTGCTCGTTGAACGAGGCGGACCATTAGGCAAAGTTCTTGTCCATCGGTGGCTACCGAAATGTCATCAATTATAGTAATAGGGTCTTACTGGCAGAGTTGTACCACGGGGTGCTTACAAAAGCAGGAGAATATTACTGCTTAGATCATATAGATCACAAGAAAGGTTAAACCAAACAATGGAAAGGAAAATATGATTATCAGATTTAAATAGAACAATGGAAAGGAAAATGTGTTTAAACACATATTTCAAGGGTATATCCTTCCCAAGGACAAGTAGAGCATGATATCCATGACAGGATATAACATAGAAAACCATTTAGGTTAGGGGAGAGGAACTTTATGACATCATCGAAACAACGGTGTTTGACACATTGTTAAAGGAAATTTAGCATGGTGCTTCAAATGTTCTTATCGATGATCAGAGTACCACAGACATGCTTCGAGATAGCATTGACATGGTCTTTAAGCAAAGGTCAGACTTTGGACACACAAAGGATACATCAGGAACAACTTATAGAATAAGTCTTACAATTTCCTCATGGAAGAATGGCTAACCTTGCTAAAAAGGAAACTATAACAATAGGTCCCCTAGACAGGTGTGTTAAACATGGCACCACCTTACCGGGTTTTATAAAGACCAATGTTATAACTCTTGAAATATGTTCCAACCATCATATCTGACTGAGATTCAGATCTGATTGGTGTCAGGACACCTCAGACTCAGGATGTCTGAGAAGAAAAGGTGCAACACCAATTGACGGGATGATGTTGTAAGATTCTCGGCAAACGAACTATGGAAGCGAGTTCCGAAATAAGAGTTCATCAGTAAACCCAGGAGAGGATGAAGAGGTGGCTGATGGACACAACAACAATTCATCGAGAATTTCAAAGGATGAATTTCCATAGTTATGTGAGCAAAGAGATAACATTTGTCAGATCAAATGATATAATGAGATATGTTCGAGGAAGACATACCCAATTAAACATCAGTTGAAAGGTGCACCCAAAATATGGGTTAGGTAGCACGATCAATGTTCGAATGATGATTCAATAAGCCATAGACGTAGAATGAAACTATAGACCAATAACTTCAAAGCAATAGGGTTGCTAGAAGTTTAGAATTTACACATCACAGACCATTTGTCGGTATTTCGGTTAGAAACAACACAGGGACCAAGAAAAGAATGGTGATGGTAATAAGTATCACCTGTATCAAGAATTCTTAAGGGTGGTGAATTTCTCGCAACATTCTTGGCATAAAAGATGGTAATATTCCAAGGTCATTAAGAACAAATGCTGGATTGCAAGGAACTCAAGGTATAATACAAAACACAATCATGTTTGTGTTGGAGGTAAGGCAATAAAGTGGCCGATGATAAGACAAATCATCGAGGGCAAGGATGGTATTTCTCATCATGAATTCTTGATACCCTGGAAGAGCTCAGAATACTGATGATGATCATGACACAATTGTCGAGAGATTTCATGAAGATGTAATTTGGACGATGATGACATCAAGTCAAAGGAATGATGAAGCGAAAGGTTATTGGAACCATGAGTACGACACAAACTCAAAATCAAGCTTGGTGTTCAAGGCGAAATGATATGACGAGGAAAATCGACGTAAGCTTAGCTCATCGTCGAAAGTTGTGCTCCGGGAATAAGGCCAGGTAGCACAGTTAAAATTAGCACTATGATGATAGCTGATCAGGCTAGGATTGACATGCTCGAGTACAAACTCGTGAGTAAAGGAGATTACTAAGAGTTGTTTAATCGTGCTGCGGACCCGATTTAGTTATCGGTGTCCTCGAGTGACTAACAACTCGGAACCAGGAATCATTTGAATCGGTGAGGAATAATACTTGATGAAGGCTCATAATAAGCAACATGGTTTGGTGATATTATCGAGATACCAGAGGGTAATACTCGGAGGTAGAGCAAAATAGAGGTTGGGCAGGCACATTGATCTGTAGAAGACAAGTGCTTTAACTTGTCCAAGAAATGGATCAAAGAAGAACAATCATGGTCGGGACCATGGTTGCAAAGGATCAATTCACAGATACCAGATGATATTTATCAAGGAAATATTTACTATTACAAGAAGCTTCCATGATAGGATCTACATCGTGTCCATGGGCATGAACACAAAGTTCAAGGTCGACTCCCACTTCTTCAATGCATAACCTTACTTTCACTTCTCGTTTCGATAATGGTATTAGTGTTGAAAGTTTTACCTGGTGAAATACCAGATGAGTATGACCCGTGAAATCTTTCGGGCTCACATAGATTAGGAAAAGGCATAGGTCCAACCCATCAGGGTCTCTTAGGAACATATACCACAAATTCAATAGTAAATACACACGCTCAAAAGCAGAGCATGGTTGGCCAAGCAGAGGATACAATTTACCAAAAGCACTATGTATTAGGGGAAGAACTCACAAGGTGATTGAATATGAAGGACACTGTCGGATAAAAATCCAACAATGGATCGGGCGATCCACAATGGAGCTGATGTGAGTATCGGTACTCGCTCCGAGGAAGAAGAATCCAGAGGCATCAGATTCAAGAATCACCTGATTAGTCTGATGCTTATATAGAAGAAATTAAGGTTTACAAAACGAAGGATGAGAAGCAGACGCTCTGATCAAAGATGGATAAGTTGGATAGACCAGAGGCACAATTGACGACAAATAGTTTGGTCGAGAACCAGCTCATGTTCAAAATGATGTCTGAGCCAGAAAATAATTTAGAAGGGTTGATAGATGATTGTGTGCATTCGCACACATGTTGAATCAATAGGATCAAAATGACGATGTCAAAAGATACTAGTGAATATTGCTAGTGATATGGGAGCATCCATAATGTAAGCATTCAAGTATTTGCAGAGCAATAGTTTGAAGAGGATGCTCAGAAGGTCGGATAGTATTTCAGAGTATCTTATGAAGCATACGAACAACTGGAAATGAACAGATACTCAATAAGTGCGAGGAATTTTCAATAGGGATATTCATGTGGTAAAGAACTACAAGGCAGTAAGCTTAAAGGATTTTTGGAACAATAGAGAGAATTTCGAGGTATCTTGTAATAACAAGATCAACTGGGAATAAAAGTAAGAACAATAGGTGTAAGTATTTATCCACAGGGATGTTTTGGTGGTAGGGAATTGCAAAAAGCGACAGGCACAAGGTCTCGAGAGAATATTGGAGAGTATCTTCGAATTCTTCTGTTTCACGGAGTAATCATCTGGAGTGAGGGGTTCTCCGGGAGGAAGTAGTAACGAGATCCTAAAGTCAGATTTTAGTAAATTCAGTAAACCCGAATAGAAGAGAGATCAGAGTCCCAGAGTACAGACGAGGAGTAAAAGATCCTAATACCACCCAAATGGCGACGTGGGCCCATGGGCTGCACAGCCAAGTTAGTAAAACAATTTTCATCGACTAGACTCAACTTCGGCCAAGGAGTTGGAAAGGGGGATTCCTACAGGCAGTCGGCTCTGATACCAACTTGTGACGCCCCCGATTCAATCGTACACTAATCATGCACGCAAATGTGTACGATCAAGATCAGGGACGCACGGGAAGATATCACAACACAACTCTAAAACATAAATAAGTCATACAAGCATCATAATACAAGTCAGGGGCCTCGAGGGCTCGAATACAAGTGCTCGATCATAGACGAGTCAGCGGAAGCAACAATATCTGAGCACAGACATAAGTTAAACAAGTTGCCATAAGATGGCTAGCACAAACTGGGATACAGATCGAAAGAGGCGCAGGCCTCCTGCCTGGGATCCTCCTAAACTACTCCTGGTCGTCGTCAGCGGGCTGCACGTAGTAGTAGGCACCTCCAGAGTAGTAGCCGTCATCGACGGTGGCGTCTGGATCCTAGGCTCCAACGTCTGGTTGCGGCATCCGAGAAGAAGAGGAAAACGAGGGAAAAGAGGGAGCAAAGCAACCGTGAGTACTCATCCAAAGTACTCGCAAGCAAGGAGCTACACTAAATATGCATGGGTATATGTGTAAGGAGGCAATATGAGTCGACTGAACTGCAGAGTGCCAGAATAAGAGGGGGATAGCTAGTCCTATTGAAGACTACGCTTCTGGCAGCCTCCGTCTTGCAGCATGTAGAAGAGAGTAGACTGAAGTCCTCCAAGTAGCATCGTATAGCATAATCCTACCCGGCGATCCTCTCCTTGTCGCCCAGTTAGAGAGCGATCACCGGGTTGTATCTGGCACTTGGAAGGGTGTGTTTTACTAAGTATCCGGTTCTAGTTGTCATAAGGTCAAGGTACAACTCCAAGCCGTCCTGTTACCGAAGATCACGGCTATCGAATAGATTAACTTCCTTGCAGGGGTGCACCACATAACCCAACACACTCGATCCCATTTGGCCGGACACACTTTCCTCGGTCATGCCCGGCCTCGGAAGATCAACACGTCGCAGCCCCACCTAGGCACAACAGAGAGGTCAGCATGCTGGTCTAACTCCTATGCGCGCAGGGGTCTGGGCCCATCGCCCTTTGCACACCTGCACGTTGCGAACGCGGCCGGAAGCAGAACTAGCCCCCTTAATACAAGTGCAAGCGTACGTTCCAATCCGGTGCGCGCCACTCAGTCGCTGACGTCAAGAAGGCTTCAGCTGATACCACGATGTCGAGTGCCCATATCTCTCCCACGTAGTTGGTTAGTGCGTATAGGCCAGTGGCCAGACTCAGATCAAATACCAAGATCTCGTTAAGCGTGTTATTATGAAGCAACCGCGAACGCCGACCAGGGCCAGGCCCACCTGTCTCCCAGGTGGTCTCAACCCGCCCTGTCGCTCCGCCACAAAGATCCACACAGAGGGCCGTCGGGACAAAGGTCCTTTCAGCCCCCAATCCGTGAATCACTCGCGGGTACTCCTCGAGCCGACCCGACTTTAGTCACCATCTGTAGTATGTATATATGTATAATATATACCCGTGATCACCTTTCGAGTGATCACGACCCATTAGTATAGCAAGGCAGACTGACAAGAATGTAGGGCCAATGATGATAAACTAGCATCCTATACTAAGCATTTAGGATTGCGGGTAAGGTATCAATGACTGTAGCAACAATGACAGGCTATGCATCAGAATAGGATTAACGAAAAGCAGTAACATGCTACACTACTCTAATGCAAGCAGTATAGAGGAGAATAGGCGATATCTGGTGATCAAGGGGGGGGGCTTGCCTGGTTGCTCGGGCAAGAAGGAGGGGTCGTCAACTCCGAAGTCGAACTGGGGGGTCGTCGGCAGTCTCGGGGTTTACCGGAAAGAAGTAACGGAGGGGGAACACAATAAATAACTGAGCAATCAAAGTATCACAAAGCGTATCATGGTAATACGCGGTGCTAGAGGTGACCTAACGCAGTAGGAGGTGATACCGGTGAAGGGGGGGGCACCCGGGAAAGTATCCCCCGTGTTTCACGTTTTCAGACAAATGAACCGGAGGGGAAAAGTTGCGTGTTCGCTATGCTAGGTATGTGGGGTGGACAAACGGGTTGCGTATCCGGATTCGTCTCGCCGTGCTGAACAACTTTCATGTAGAAAGTGTTTTCATCTGAGCTACGGTTTATTTTATATGATTTTCTAAAGTTTTAAATCATTTTTAGAATTTATTTAATTAATTTAATTCAACATTATCCAAAACAGTGTTTGCTGATGTCATCATGACGTCAGCATGACATAAGCAGTCAATAGAGGTGTTGACTGGTCAAACTGACGTGTGGGCCCAGTGGGACCCACCTGTCATACACTGTTAGGTTGATTAGGGTTTATGTTAAACTAATTACTGTCTATTTAAACTAACAGGTTAATTAGATTAAACAAAGAGGATTAATTAACTTAATTAATTCACTAATTAATTAATTATAAATTTTATTAATTCATTTTTACTTATTTTATATTTATTTTATTAAAAACGTTCTGGGGCCGGGCCCCACATGTCAATGGCCCTAGGGGCCAAATGGGCGCTCGCAAACGGGTGCGGGCACCAGCCCGCTCGGTGGCTGGGGCGTGCGGGCGCCTGAGCGAAGGTCGAGCCAGGGCGGCAGCGGGCACGGCAGCCCGAGGCGAGGCCGGCGGCAGGGAGGCGGAGGTCGAGCGGGACAGACCCGAACGGCACCACAGGGGAAGCGGCGAGCGATGAGGAGGTTCGGTGGCGTGCGCGCTGATGACTGCGGGTGCTTGTAGAGCCGGAGAAGCACAGGCGGGCGAGGCACGCGGCCAGGGCGCGCGTGGAGGCGCGGTTAGGCGTAGCCGTTCGCGGCCAGAGGTCCGCGACGGGCGTGGCTTCAGGAAGCAGATGAGGCGGCGGTCTGCGGTGACAGCAGCATGAATCAGGCGGCCGGACGGTCGCGACGATAGATGCGCGGGCGCGTCGCACACGGGGACAGGGGAAGGAGGAGGAGAGGGGGGATGATTCGTTGCTCACCCCCGTTGCAGGGGATCTGGGGCGGCGAGGCTCACAGGAGACGAGTTGAGGAGGAGGATGGGGACGAGCGCCGGTGGGGAGGAGGCGGCGACGGAAGACGAGCTCCGAGCGGCGGCAGCGGGCGCTGGAGGCCTCCAGGCGGCGTCGGCAATGAAGCTGCAGCCAACATGGGGCCGTTGGCGGCGGCGGACCGGGGCGGCGGCCTGCTGGTGGTCGCCGGTGACGGAGGGAGGCGGGGTACTGATGCACGCGAGGGGATCAGGCGCGGGGAGCTCTTCTCCCCGGCACGATGCGTGCATGCGTGCGTGTGTGTTTTGTGGTGGCGGCGGGTGAGGGAGACGAGGGGGAGGTGGGGATCGTGAGGGGAATGGGGCGTTCGGCGGTTAGGTCACGAGGGAGGGGGCCATATAGGCCAGGAGAGGTGCGGCTGGTCCGGCCCGATTGGCCACAAGGCCATCTGTGATAGAGGCAAAGGTGTCCCGTCTTTCGATGAGATGGTGGATTTCGCTTTGGTGGAAGTCGACTTTGACGATCCGACTACGAACGTGCGAGGACGTCGCGCCTTAGCAATCGCTAAACCAACTCCGAGAGGTTATTGACCACGCCGGAGCACGATCAACCTGACCACGAGGGTCTGTTTCCTGCGAGCAAACGAAGAACAAGCAAGAAACTAAGATTGCAATCTGGATATTGCGAATATAAGATGAAAGCTTTATTGATCAAGGTGGGGTTCTGTGACGCCTTTGTCTGGTCGTTGAACACAAACGAAGTACGCGAAGTTGCAGCTATGGCGAACTTTTAATCTAAACAAAACCCAAAGTCTAAACGATGCCCTAAGGGCTGTATATATGGAGGAAGAGGGGGGAATTTCGTGGCCTTGGTGGAGGGGTCCGAAATCAACCCTATCTCTTGTTTCCCCACACATACGGACTCTAAAAATAGCCTATACTTATGTATTTCGAAATTACATGGGCCTGGCCCAATAATAAGGTGACGTAGCACCTAAAATAGCCTCAGGACGAAATTTATGAAGTGGCATCTTGTATATTTCGTCCAAGGCTTCATGCACCCATTATGGTGGCTTCAAAGTCCTGAAATCATCACTTGTAACTCCGTTCTTGTTCCCCTTGCGCATGCCATCATCTCCATGCTTGTTCTTGCTCCAATGTTCATCCTTCTCCAAGCTAGGCCCTTCATTTGTAAGCAAAACAAATGTATCCAATTTAGGCAGCATCATATTCTCATGAACATTAGAATCATTACCAAGAAACGAAAGTACCTGGTAATTTAGTTGGCGTGCACGAGCTCTAGTAATTGGTCCAGTATGTATAGCAGCAGGGGCTGTGGGTGTAACAATTGTATTGATGTCCTCATCAGGAAGTGCACCTTTTGCACCGACCGAGTATCTTTTCTTGGCTATGTTGTTACTCCACAGGGAATTGAAGTTGATAAAGCCAAGATTGAAGCTATTGAGAGTTGGCCACAGCCCAAAACGGTCACACAAGTGAGGAGTTTTCTTGGCCTCGCTGGATTCTATAGGCGTTTTGTGAGAGATTTCAGCACCATTGCTGCACCTCTTAATGAGCTTACAAAGAAAGATGTGCCTTTTCTTTGGGGTACCGCACAGGAAGAAGCCTTCACGGTATTGAAAGATAAGTTGACACATGCTCCTTTACTCCAACTTCCTGATTTTAATAAGACTTTTGAGCTTGAATGTGATGCTAGTGGAATTGGATTAGGAGGTGTGTTATTACAAGATGGCAAACCTGTTGCATACTTTTCTGAAAAATTGAGTGGGCCTAGTCTGAATTATTCTACTTATGATAAAGAATTATATGCTCTTGTTCGGACTTTAGAAACATGGCAACATTATTTATGGCCCAAAGAATTTGTTATACATTCTGATCATGAATCTTTGAAACATATTAAAAGTCAAGCTAAACTGAATCATAGACATGCTAAATGGGTTGAATTCATTGAGACTTTCCCTTATGTCATTAAACACAAGAAGGGAAAAGAAAATGTTATTGCTGATGCATTGTCTCGTCGCTATACTATGCTTTCACAACTTGACTTCAAAAAATTTGGTTTGGAGACCATCAAAGATCAATATGTGCATGATGCTGATTTTAAAGATGTAATGCAGAATTGTAAAGAAGGAAGAATGTGGAACAAGTTCGTCGTTAACGATGGATTTGTGTTTCGTGCTAACAAACTATGCATTCCAGCTAGCTCCGTTCGTCTTTTGTTGTTGCAGGAGGCGCATGGAGGAGGATTAATGGGACACTTTGGCGTGAAGAAGACGGAGGACGTACTTGCTACACATTTCTTTTGGCCAAAGATGAGACGGGATGTTGAGCGTTTTATTGCTCGATGCACTACATGTCAAAAAGCTAAGTCACGACTCAATCCTCATGGTTTATATATGCCTTTGCCTGTACCTAGTGTTCCTTGGGAGGATATATCTATGGACTTTGTTTTAGGTTTACCTCGAACAAAGAAGGGGAGGGATAGCATATTTGTTGTCGTGGATAGATTCTCGAAAATGGCACACTTTATACCATGTCATAAAAGCGATGATGCTGTTAATGTTGCTGATTTGTTCTTTCGTGAAATTATTCGCTTGCATGGTGTGCCAAATACTATTGTTTCAGATCGTGATACTATATTTCTTAGCCACTTTTGGAGATGTTTATGGGCTAAGTTGGGGACTAAACTGCTTTTTAGTACTACTTGTCACCCCCAAACTGATGGACAAACTGAAGTAGTCAATAGAACGTTGTCTACTATGCTTAGGGCTGTTTTGAAGAATAATAAGAAAATGTGGGAGGAATGCTTGCCTCATATTGAATTTGCTTATAATCGTTCATTGCATTCTACTACTAAGATGTGCCCTTTTGAAGTTGTGTATGGTTTCCTACCTCGTGCACCTATTGGTTTGTTGCCTCTTCCATCTTCGGAGAAGGTTAATTTTGATGCTAAACAACGTGCTGAATTGATTTTAAAAATGCATGAGTTAACTAAGGAAAACATTGAGCGTATGAATGCCAAATATAAACTTGCTGGAGATAAGGGTAGAAAACATGTTGTGTTTGCACCTGGAGATCTTGTTTGGTTACATTTGCGTAAGGATAGATTTCCTGATTTGCGCAAATCAAAGCTAATGCCACGTGCTGATGGTCCCTTTAAGGTGTTAGAGAAAATAAATGATAATGCATATAAACTTGAGCTGCCTGCAGATTTTGGGGTTAGTCCCACTTTTAACATTGCAGATTTGAAGCCTTATTTGGGTGAGGAAGATGAACTTCCGTCGAGGACGACTTCATTTCAAGAAGGGGAGGATGATGAGGACATCAATACAATTGTTACAACCACAGCCCCTGCTGCTATACATACTGGACCAATTACTAGAGCTCGTGCACGCCAACTAAATTACCAGGTACTTTCGTTTCTTGGTAATGATTCTAATGTTCATGAGAATATGATGCTGCCTAAATTGGATACATTTGTTTTGCTTACAAATGAAGGGCCTAGCTTGGAGAAGGATGAACATTGGAGCAAGAACAAGCATGGAGATGATGGCATGCGCAAGGGGAACAAGAATGGAGTTACAAGTGATGATTTCAGGACTTTGAAGCCACCATAATGGGTGCATGAAGCCTTGGACGAAATATACAAGATGCCACTTCATAAATTTCGTCCCGAGGCTATTTTAGGTGCTGCGTCACCTTATTATTGGGCCAGGCCCATGTAATTTCGAAATACTTAAGTATAGGCTATTTTTAGAGTCCGTATGTGTGGGGAAACAAGAGATAGGGTTGATTTCGGACTCCTCCACCAAGGGCCACGAAATTCCCCCCCTCTTCCTCCATATATACAGCCCTTAGGGCATCGTTTAGACTTTGGGGTTTTGTTTAGATTAAAAGTTCGCCATAGCTGCAACTTCGCGTACTTCGTTTGTGTTCAACGACCAGACAAAGGCGTCACAGAACCCCACCTTGATCAATAAAGCTTTCATCTTATATTCGCAATATCCAGATTGCAATCTTAGTTTCTTGCTTGTTCTTCGTTTGCTCGCAGGAAACAGACCCTCGTGGTCAGGTTGATCGTGCTCCGGCGTGGTCAATAACCTCTCGGAGTTGGTTTAGCGATTGCTAAGGCGCGACGTCCTCGCACGTTCGTAGTCGGATCGTCAAAGTCGACTTCCACCAAAGCGAAATCCACCATCTCATCGAAAGACGGGACACCTTTGCCTCTATCAAGTAACAACATAGCCAAGAAAAGATACTCGGTCGGTGCAAAAGGTGCACTTCCCAAGGTTACCAAACAAACGTGCATCACGTAGAGCAATAAAAACAGCACGTAAATGTTCCAAATGTTCTTCCAAAGATCTGCTATAAATCAATATGTCATCAAAGTAAACTACCACAAATCGTCCAATGAAAGCACGTAAAACTTCGTTCATTAATCTCATGAAAGTACTAGGTGCATTAGTTAACCCAAAAGGCATGACTAACCACTCATATAATCCAAACTTAGTTTTAAATGCTGTTTTCCATTCATCTCCCAATTTCATACGAATTTGATGGTAGCCACTACGCAAATCAACTTTGGAGAATATTGTAGAGCCACTCAATTCATCAAGCATATCATCTAGCCTAGGAATAGGATGACAATAACGAATAGTAATATTATTAATGCCTCTACAATCAACACACATACGTGATGTACCATCCTTTTTCGGCACTAGAATAATAGGAACAGCACAAGGACTAAGGGATTCGCGTATATAACCTTTGTCGAGCAGCTCTTGTACTTGACGCATAATCTCCTTCGTCTCCTCTGGATTGGTACGGTATGGTGCACGGTTTGGCAGTGAAGCACCGGGAATTAAGTCAATTTGATGCTCAATCCCTCGAATAGGCGGTAATCCCGGTGGCACGTCTTGTGGAAAGACGTCAGCGAACTCCTGCAAAATGTTAGTGACAGCAGGAGGCAAAGAGGAAAGCACGTCCTCGAATGAAAATAATGCCTCTTTGCACACAAAAGCATAGCAAACAGATTTGCTGAAATCTAGCTCATCAATATCAGATTTGGTGGCAAATAAACATGCACTTTTCAATTTAATTTCAGAAGCAACACTAGATGGTTTATTATTAGGCTTCATTTGTTGCTCAAATTCTTTTGCCACAATCTGATTTTCACTCTTATTCTTCTCCTGTTTTGCTTTATTAGCTCTATTAATATCATCTTTCAAAATGGAATCAGGAGTCATAGGAAGCAAAGTAATATTTTTATCCTTATGAACAAGAGTATAGTGATTGTTTCTACCATGGTGTACAGAATTTTTATCAAATTGCCATGGTCTACCAAGTAATAAGGAACATGCTTGCATAGGTACCACATCACAAGCAACATAATCAGCATATGTAGAGATACTAAAATGCACACGAACAGTACGTGTTACCTTAACCTTGCCGCTGTTGTTGAACCATTGGATGTAGTAAGGATGTGGATGTGGTCTTGTGGTGAGAGAAAGCTTCTCCACCATCTCCATGCTAGCCAAGTTGTTGCAGCTCCCTCCGTCTAGTATGACGCGCACAGAACGTTCCTTCACAACTCCCTTGGTATGGAACAAATTGTGCCTCTGATTTTGCTCAGCTTGTGTGACCTGCACACTCAAAACACGTTGAGCAACTAAACATTCATACCTGTCAGCGTCTTCAGGAGCCATGTATTGCGTCTCATGATCAGAATCATCTCCACCATGTTCTTCACGTGTAATAAGAGCCAATGTCTCCTCATCATAGTCACTAGCGGACTCATATCCACCATCCGCGGTAGCAATCATCACACGCAGAGATTTGCATTCCCTCGCATAATGACCTCCTCCCTTACAACGACGACAAATAATATCACTTGTGTGCCCTGTTGATGCCATGGAAGAAGAAGAACGCTGTGCAGGACCCGCAGGTGCGCTCTTGGAAGATAATGGTGGTTGTGCCTGTTTTCTTGTATCACGGCTGGAGGTGGCACCGGATGGAGGTGCTGGTGCAGTTGAAATAGAAGATGCACGTGGTGTCCATGATGAAGGTCGGCCTGCTGAAAAGTTAGTTCGCCCCAATGCTTGTCGATCCTGCACTTCACGTTCAGCTTTACAAGCAAGATGGAATAAACGAGTGATATTAGTATACTCCTTATAGTCTAGAATGGTCTGAATCTCTCTATTTAATCCACCCAGAAAACGTGCAAGCATAGCTTCATTCTCCTCAACAATACCACATCTAATCGTGCCAGTTTGTAATTCCTGATAATATTCTTCTACAGAATTTTTTCCTTGTCTTAAACGCTACAATTTTTGAAGCAATTCACGTTGATAATATGGTGGAACCCAACGCGTACGCATAGCAGTTTTCAAAGCAGCCCAAGTAGTTGGAATAGGATATAATCTACAATGTTCAGACCACCATACACATGCAAAACTAGTGAAAGCACAAACAGCAGCAGCAACTCGTCTCTCCTCAGGATATTGTAAACATGTAAATCGTTGTTCAGTTTCTAACTCCCAAGTAAGATATATATCAGGAACATATCTACCCTCAAATGGTGGAATATTCAATTTCAGTTTAGGAATATGGACATCATCTCGTACCTGAGGTGGTGGTGCAGGCCTACCATTACGAATATATACCTGAGGTCGACCTGCTGGTGGCGGTACAGGTGGCTGCACGTAGTGTTGATTTTGATCAACCTCATCCTCATAATCTCCCACATAATCATCCTCCTCCGCATCGGCAGCAGGAGCCACAGAAGTATCAACAGCAGCACCAACAGTTTGGCCAAACGCAAGAGGAACACGGCTTGCTCGGCGGAGGTCTGCTTCGTGACGTGGAGGTAGTCGTTGTTGTTGTTGTTGGAGAGGTGCGTTAGGTGCAGTGGGTGGTGGTGGTGGAAGACGCGCGAGCAATTCATTAAACTTGTTATCGAGCTTTGTTTCGAACGTCTTCTCAAGGCCAGTGATCTTCTCCATGGCCTCTTCAAAATTGTTCAGCACATCTTGCACCTGTTCAGTCATCATTTGCTGAAACTTATCATGAAGCTCCTTGTTCGATAAATTCTCCCAGTCAATCTCGTCGGCTAGTGATCCTGGCATGGTTAGCAGCAATAGAAACACACAAGAATATGATCCTACAGACTATGAACAAGTGGTGGTGGTGGGTGTCACAAATCCGTCAAGCAAATCTCAAATTCTTACCAGCTCTTACCCAGCAGCAGGCGGTGATCGGCAACCGTTGTAGTCAAAAACTCTCAAAGCTTGGATAGAGCGATTACCAGGGAGAGTCAAACGCACGACGTAGATGTATGTGGAGCTGGTAAGGCTTATAATATGGTAGCAAAAAGGGTCAGCAATAATCAATTCAGAGATGCAAAGTTGAATAAACGCTCAACGACGGTACTGTGCTGGTCCTAGGCTAGACTGTACTAGAGACGCGAGCCTAGAACACTAACAAAATCACGGCGCGGCACGTAAACAAGGGAAAAGCACACTCTGAATTTTTTTTCGCTTTTTTTTTTGCGCTCTTTTTTTTTGCGCTGCTTTTTTTTGCGAAAAATCACTATAATGGCGAGTGTCTCAAAACTCTTCCTAGCTCAAACTGACAGGATGGGCACGAAATTTTTTTCGACCAATTTTTTTTTTTTCGACTGCCCGGACCCAAAAACTGGAAACGGGTCAAAAAAAACTTCCTATAATGGCACCTGTCTCAAAACACTCAGAAACACCTAAAAATAGGATAGCCAGAAATTTTTTCGAAAAATGCGTTTTCGAAAAATTTTGGGCCTAAACGGAGCGTGGCTACCCGACTCCGGCAAGGAAACACGAAAAATTTAGAGTCTAGTTTTTTTTTTCCGAAACCTACTCCGGCAAGGAAACACGAATCGGAATCTAGATGGATCCCGAAAATAAACCTAATAAGCAAAGAACTCGGATTGGTGGTGGATATATGGTGGTGGTATATGGCAGCGGTGGTAGTATATGGATATGGATCGGTGGTGGTATATGGACACGGATTGGTGGTGGTATATGGATACGGATTCGGTGCGGTGGTGGTAGATGGCAGGGGCGATGATGATGGTGCGGCAGCGGCGTGACAACTTATGACCAGAACTCGAAACTCTACAAGACTAGACTCTAAGACCAGCAACTAGACACGACGATGCAACCGCAAATTCAACAAAGCAAAACCCTAAAAAGATTATGCAAGGCTCAGATTGGTTCGGATATGATGAACTAACCCTAAATTTTTTTTTGGTGGCTTTTTCGTGGACTATAGGTATGAAGAACAGACTCGATCTAAACTACGAAAAACTGTAAAATCTCACCGAGCAACATGGAAATCTGATACCACTTGATAGAGGCAAAGGTGTCCCATCTTTCGATGAGATGGTGGATTTCGCTTTGGTGGAAGTCGACTTTGACGATCCGACTACGAACGTGCGAGGACGTCGCGCCTTAGCAATCGCTAAACCAACTCCGAGAGGTTATTGACCATGCCGGAGCACGATCAACCTGACCACGAGGGTCTGTTTCCTGCGAGCAAACGAAGAACAAGCAAGAAACTAAGATTGCAATCTGGATATTGCGAATATAAGATGAAAGCTTTATTGATCAAGGTGGGGTTCTGTGACGCCTTTGTCTGGTCGTTGAACACAAACGAAGTACGCGAAGTTGCAGCTATGGCGAACTTTTAATCTAAACAAAACCCAAAGTCTAAACGATGCCCTAAGGGTTGTATATATGGAGGAAGAGGGGGGAATTTCGTGGCCCTTGGTGGAGGAGTCCGAAATCAACCCTATCTCTTGTTTCCCCACACATACGGACTCTAAAAATAGCCTATACTTATGTATTTCGAAATTACATGGGCCTGGCCCAATAATAAGGTGACGCAGCACCTAAAAGAGCCTCGGGACGAAATTTATGAAGTGGCATCTTGTATATTTCGTCCAAGGCTTCATGCACCCATTATGGTGGCTTCAAAGTCCTGAAATCATCACTTGTAACTCCGTTCTTGTTTCCCTTGCGCATGCCATCATCTCCATGCTTGTTCTTGCTCCAATGTTCATCCTTCTCCAAGCTAGGCCCTTCATTTGTAAGCAAAACAAATGTATCCAATTTAGGCAGCATCATATTCTCATGAACATTAGAATCATTACCAAGAAACGAAAGTACCTGGTAATTTAGTTGGCGTGCACGAGCTCTAGTAATTGGTCCAGTATGTATAGCAGCAGGGGCTGTGGGTGTAACAATTGTATTGATGTCCTCATCATTAAAGGGACCATCAGCACGTGGCATTAGCTTTGATTTGCGCAAATCAGGAAATCTATCCTTACGCAAATGTAACCAAACAAGATCTCCAGGTGCAAACACAACATGTTTTCTACCCTTATCTCCAGCAAGTTTATATTTAGCATTCATACGCTCAATGTTTTCCTTAGTTAACTCATGCATTTTTAAAATCAATTCAGCACGTTGTTTAGCATCAAAATTAACCTTCTCCGAAGATGGAAGAGGCAACAAATCAATAGGTGCACGAGGTAGGAAACCATACACAACTTCAAAAGGGCACATCTTAGTAGTAGAATGCAATGAACGATTATAAGCAAATTCAATATGAGGCAAGCATTCCTCCCACATTTTCTTATTATTCTTCAAAACAGCCCTAAGCATAGTAGACAACGTTCTATTGACTACTTCAGTTTGTCCATCAGTTTGGGGTGACAAGTAGTACTAAAAAGCAGTTTAGTCCCCAATTTAGCCCATAAACATCTCCAAAAGTGGCTAAGAAATTTAGTATCACGATCTGAAACAATAGTATTTGGCACACCATGCAAGCGAATAATTTCATGAAAGAACAAATCAGCAACATTAACAGCATCATCGCTTTTATGACATGGTATGAAGTGTGCCATTTTCGAGAATCTATCCACGACAACAAATATGCTATCCCTCCCCTTCTTTGTTCGAGGTAAACCTAAAACAAAGTCCATAGATATATCCTCCCAAGGAACACTAGGTACAGGCAAAGGCATATATAAACCATGAGGATTGAGTCGTGACTTAGCTTTTTGACATGTAGTGCATCGAGCAATAAAACGCTCAACATCCCGTCTCATCTTTGGCCAAAAGAAATGTGTAGCAAGTACGTCCTCCGTCTTCTTCACGCCAAAATGTCCCATTAATCCTCCTCCATGCGCTTCCTGCAACAACAAAAGACGAACGGAGCTAGCTGGAATGCATAGCTTGTTAGCACGAAACACAAATCCATCGTTAACGACAAACTTGTTCCACATTCTTCCTTCTTTACAATTCTGCATTACATCTTTAAAATCAGCATCATGCACATATTGATCTTTGATGGTCTCCAAACTAAATATTTTGAAGTCAAGTTGTGAAAGCATAGTATAGCGACGAGACAATGCATCAGCAATAACATTTTCTTTTCCCTTCTTGTGTTTAATGACATAAGGGAAAGTCTCAATGAATTCAACCCATTTAGCATGTCTACGATTCAGTTTAGCTTGACTTTTAATATGTTTCTAAAGTCCGAACAAGAGCATATAATTCTTTATCATAAGTAGAATAGTTCAGACTAGGCCCACTCAATTTTTCAGAAAAGTATGCAACAGGTTTGCCATCTTGTAATAACACACCTCCTAATCCAATTCCACTAGCATCACATTCAAGCTCAAAAGTCTTATTAAAATCAGGAAGTTGGAGTAAAGGAGCATGTGTCAACTTATCTTTCAATACCGTGAAGGCTTCTTCCTGTGCGGTACCCCAAACAAAAGGCACATCCTTCTTTGTAAGCTCGTTGAGAGGTGCAGCAATGGTGCTGAAATCTCTCACAAAACGCCTATAGAATCCAGCGAGGCCAAGAAAACTCCTCACTTGTGTGACCGTTTTGGGCTGCGGCCAACTCTCAATAGCTTCAATCTTGGCTTTGTCAACTTCAATTCCCTGTGGAGTAACAACATAGCCAAGAAAATATACTCGGTCGGTGCAAAAGGTGCACTTCCCAAGGTTACCAAACAAACGTGCATCACGTAGAGCAATAAAAACAGCACGTAAATGTTCCAAATGTTCTTCCAAAGATCTGCTATAAATCAGTATATCATCAAAATAGACTACCACAAATCGTCCAATGAAAGCACGTAAAACTTCGTTCATTAGTCTCATGAAAGTACTAGGCGCATTAGTTAACCCAAAAGGCATGACTAACCACTCATATAATCCAAACTTAGTTTTAAATGCTGTTTTCCATTCATCTCCCAATTTCATACGAATTTGATGGTATCCACTACGCAAATCAACTTTGGAGAATATTGTAGAGCCACTCAATTCATCAAGCATATCATCTAGCCTAGGAATAGGATGACGATAACGAATAGTAATATTATTAATGCCTCTACAATCAACACACATACGTGATGTATCATCCTTTTTCTAGCACAGTCTAGCCTAGGACCAGCACAGTACCATCGTTGAGCGTTTATTCAACTTTGCATCTCTGAATTGATTATTGCTGACCCTTTTTGCTACCATATTATAAGCCTTCCCAGCTCCACATACATCTACGTCGTGCGTTTGACTCTCCCTGGTAATCGCTCTATCCAAGCTTTGAGAGTTTTTGACTACAACGGTTGCCGATCACCGCCTGCTGCTGGGTAAGAACTGGTAAGAATTTGAGATTTGCTTGACGGATTTGTGACACCCACCACCACCACTTGTTCGTAGTCTGTAGGATCATATTCTTGTGTGTTTCTATTGCTGCTAACCATGCCAGGATCACAAGCCGACGAGATTGACTGGGAGAATTTATCGAACAAGGAGCTTCATGATAAGTTTCAGCAAATGATGACTGAACAGGTGCAAGATGTGCTGAACAATTTTGAAGAGGCCATGGAGAAGATCACTGGCTTTGAGAAGACGTTCGAAACAAAGCTCGATAACAAGTTTAATGAATTGCTCGCGCGTCTTCCACCACCACCACGTATTTCGAAATTACATGGGCCTGGCCCAATAATAAGGTGACGCAGCACCTAAAATAGCCTCGGGACGAAATTTATGAAGTGGCATCTTGTATATTTCGTCCAAGGCTTCATGCACCCATTATGGTGGCTTCAAAGTCCTGAAATCATCACTTGTAACTCCATTCTTGTTCCCCTTGCGCATGCCATCATCTCCATGCTTGTTCTTGCTCCAATGTTCATCCTTCTCCAAGCTAGGCCCTTCATTTGTAAGCAAAACAAATGTATCCAATTTAGGCAGCATCATATTCTCATGAACATTAGAATCATTACCAAGAAACGAAAGTACCTGGTAATTTAGTTGGCGTGCACGAGCTCTAGTAATTGGTCCAGTATGTATAGCAGCAGGGGCTGTGGGTGTAACAATTGTATTGATGTCCTCATCAATCTGGGCCGTGGCCCAGCGAGGGGGGGGTTGTTCTCTTTTCTTTGTATTTTGTTTTTCTTAATTTTTTTTACCGTTTTACTTTTAGTTTCTCTTTTATTTTAGTTTTAGTAAATTACCAAAGTGGCACCTAAATAGATTTTACAAATTATGCCGCTGCCACAATAGTTTAATACTTATAACAAATTAGTTTTGAAAATGTTTATTATTTTTAAAGCATTTAAATAATTGCATTTGCTACTGTTTTATTCATTTTAGAGTATTTGAACATTTTATAGAAGTGTGGTTTCACCACCATAATTACCTATGCATTATTTGGTTCACTCCGAACATTTTAGTTTTAATATTTGAAAACTTTTATTGTTTGCTTGATTTTGAATTTGAATTCGAACCGGTTGCGAACTAACGCGAGATTAGCAACAGTAATCGAGATGACGTGGCATCATTAGTAGAGGTTTACTGTAGCTTAAATATCCGGGCGTCACACTATCTCCTGAGCACGGTCTAATGACATATTTAGGTCATGTTCATCGTGGTAACAGGGAGCGGCAGTCATGTGCTCGAATCCATCGAAGATCAAGTCTCCGCGGATATCAGCCATGTAATTCAAGCTTCCAACTCTGACTTGATGGCCAGGGGCGTAGCTGTCGATCTGCTCCAGATGGCCAAGCGAGTTGGCCCGTAGTGCGAAGCCACCAAATATGAAGATCTGTCAGGGAGGAAAACCTCCCCCTAGACTGCGCTGTTGCGGATGATTGATGGAGCCATCAAACCTTTTTTTGACGATGCAGCGGAACTCTCAATGAAAGCACCAATGTCGGTGTCAAAACCGGCGGATCTCGGGTAGGGGGTCCCGAACTGTGCATCTAAAGTCGATGGTAACAGGAGACGGGGGACACGATGTTTACCTAGGTTCGGGCCCTCTCTATGGAGGTAATACCCTACTTCTTGCTTGATTGATCTTTATGAATATGAGTATTACAAGAGTTGATCTACCACGAGATCGTAATGGCTAAACCCTGGAAGTCTAGCCTATGGGATTATGATCGTCCCCTACGGACTAAACCCTCCGATTTATATAGACACCGGGGGGGGCTAGGGTTGTACAAAGTCGGTTACAGAGAAAGGAATCTACATATCCGAATCGCCAAGCTTGCCTTCCACGCCAAGTAGAGTCCCATCCGGACACGGGAAGAAGTCTTCTGTCTTGTATCTTCATAGCCCAGTAGACCGGCCCATGTATATAGTCCGGCTGTCCGAAGAACCCTTAATCTAGGACACCCTCACCTCCTCCCTCCAGTTGACTCACTCCGAAGTCCAGAACATTTTGGCCTTCCTTGACGCTAGGCCAACATCTAGGAGTACGCCAACAACGTTGTAAGACGCCGTCGTCACCGTCGGTCAGTGGCCCAACAACACATAGAGCACGACAGAGGAGCCGCTTCCCACTACAAGACGCCCCCGCTGCCACCGCATAATCTAAATTTGCCATGAAAAATGTTCGGATTGCCATGCTTAAAATCCGAATGTTTATCATTTCCATTTATTTTAGATCGATCGTCGTATAATATAAAGTCGAAGTCAGACTGAACGAAATCTACGGTTTGATCAATTGAATGTTCTGCCAGATCCGTATCAAATTAAATATAAAACGTCATCAAGCCACATGTATTCCTTGTCATCCAACGCCCTAGACTGCTTAAATGTCGAGCGCTCAACACGTTTAGCATGCAGTTAATTTCATGCCAAATATAGTGCTAATCACATAATAACACGCAAGTAATATCCTACTTAATATCCGCATGCACTTAATTACTTCCAAATTAACGTGAATTGCACGTACACACTGACTAGTGCTGCTAGTACGTGAAACTAGTGCCATAACTTGTGAACGCGTCTAGATATGGTCAACGGCAACATCGGCCGTGAGTTCTTCGTGTTTGCCTATGCATCTAAACACAGAAGGGGAGGAGAGAGAGAGAGAGCACACATGGAACCCACCAGTAAGTGAAGGCGAATAGTACGTGCTAACGAGCCGGTCCCATTAATGTACTAAAAATAATATTACATGTTATCGTTAAATAGGCTGTGTTAATATAAAAACATTATGTGAACAAAGGGGGGTACAACAAACATTGTTGTTCTGTGTATGTTGCCTATTGACGTGCGGCTTGAAGGCCGTGGTCGCATGTTCGATCCTCGTCCTTTATTTTTTAATTTGTATATGGGTCCAAATTTGTTTCATGACAGGTGGGCCCCATGGTGTGTACTTTGTAGCACTTTAATTTGTAGGTCGAAATTTGTTCCGTTCTAAGTGGACTATCGGTGCGTAGTTTTGTAGCTTATTTATAATAATTAAAGAGAACAACAGAGTTTTTTGCAATAATACCATGGTGTGATGTTGAAGGCGAGAAAGGACGCGCGAGGGAGTGATGACCGAGCCAAAGGGAAATCAACTGGGGGAGGTGTTGGGGTTGCAATGGTGTTTGGATTAGTTGTGGGCCGAATGCTACGAAAATATAATCTAAACTGACCGAAATAAATGCCTACACAAATTAATCCAAGGTTGGAGTGCCCCTCGCAATGTAAATAGCTCTGGCTTTGCGAGGGATGGAGAGCTAACGTCAATGTGTGGAATATACGGCGTGAGAAAGCGAGGTCGATCGAGAGACATATAGATAGAGAGACAAAGTGAGTGTGATCCGATATTCATTGAATAGATATATATGCTCCTGAGAGATATTGTTCGTTTGAGCTTTTGGCAAGGGTGAGGGCTGTAAGATAGAGAGATGATCCAGTCATAGACATGTAGATATATTTTGTGCGTGGGAGGAAGCAAGGTTAATCGATCACATATATAAAGGGAGAGAGATTGAGCGAGTGTGGGTCGTCGTGCGATCGAAAGAGTGATATGGATTGGAGAAAGTGACCTAGATAGACAATGTGCGTGAGAGAGTATACAAGGTGAATAGGTTGAATTGGCCTCAAACATGGTGATATATGGTATTTGTCTGAGAAGAACGAGGTCAATCGATACATACAAAGAGAGAGAGAGAGGGAGAGAGAGAGATAGAGATAGAGATAGAGATAGAGAGAGAGAGAGAGATTGAGCGAGCGTGGCCCGCCATGAGGTCGAAAGAGTGGGGGGCGGCTTGGATGCACTGACCTAGATAGACAATCTGCGTGAGAGAGTATAGAGTGTGTCGGTCGAGGCCCGAACAGGGAGATATATCATTTGTGTGTGAAAGAAAACGAGGTTAATCGAGACTCAAATAAAGAGAGCAAGATTGAGCGAGTGTGGCCCGCCGTGCGGAAGAAAGAGTGAGATAGTCTCGAGGGAGTGACCTAGATAGACAACGTGCGTGCGTGTGCACGAGAGGTTGGGGGGCTAGATAGGCAATGCGTGTATCTAGCGCGAGAGGGTGGGAGGGAGAGGGAGAGAGAGAGAGCTCGACATGGGGTGCAATGGATGGGTGTTTTAGGTAAATACATTTGGTAACAAGGTGGAAAAAGGGGGTTGGGTAGCTGAGAGAGTTACAGATCGAAACATGGAGAGAAAGAATGAACGTGTGTTGGAAACCGATAGCTTCCTAAGGTGGTTAGGAGAGGAAGATTGACCGATACAGGAAGTATGTAGCGTGTGTGCGGAGGGGGCTAAAAACAACATTTGAATGTAGATAGTACGAGACTTAATATCAATGTTTCAATTCGGTGTACATTGTAAGATTTGTACTGAGGACCATGCATATGGGTAATTATTTCGAATTCGTGCCATACTAGGTTTCAAAAAGTTGACATTGACTCGATTTGTCGTGCTATTTTGTAGGTCATATATTTGAATCCATCCAAAAGTTTTCTCACTACCATGGTGTTCATCATATACATATGAATATGTATTAAAAAAGTAGCGTGGATATAGTGAAATACGAAACCCACATTAGAATTGGAGATTGCTATGTGACACACACTCTAATTCAAATAACTAATTATGTGACACACACACTCTAATCGATGTTAGCGTGGATACCGTTTTGATTTTTATTTCAATTAACTCCTCATTAATTAATTTATAGTATCTCGTTTTGAATGAGTAATTATTTGCAAGGAAAACACGGGCATGATAATACATACAGATTCGTTTGCAAATGAAAGAAGATTCATTTGCATTCTCAAATGTAGGTGCATCAGGCAGACCAGGGTCGTGTCGTGGTGGTCGTGAGTGTCGGACGGACGCTTAGCACCCAGCCACCCACCCCCTCCCTCCCTCCCCCCTCCCCCGCCCAAAAAAAGGACGACGACAAAAGAAGTTCGCGCTTCCACATTTCGGATTGAAATATCTGGCGGCCCCAATTCCAGCCCTGCAAAATCTCCCGTCTCCACTGTCCCCTTCCATGCCCAGATTGCTCAAATCCCTAATTCGCCGCCAACCCAATCAAAGTTTGAATCGCCCCTCGTCTCATCTCTTTCCCCACCTCTATGTCGGACGATGATGGCGAAGACGACGGTCGCGCTTCACCACCGCACTGGAGCTACCTCATCTACGCCCTCGTCCATCGCACCGGGTAGTCCACCGACAACGTCGGTCGCTACAACCGACATGCCTCATAGACACCGACTTCCATCGCATCAGGTGCGCTTCACCGACGCCGTCTCCCACCTCCGGGGCTACTTCACCGAGCACATCGTCGCACCTCCGCCCCCCGAGGACGTTGGGGCTTCACCAACGGTCTCGTCCACCGCATCATAGCGCTCCGCTGCCACACAAGATCTGTATCCGTGCGCGGCCAGCCAACGCCAGCACATCACCCTTAACGACTCTAAAGTGACCTGCACTCTAGCTAGGCGAGCATGCCCAAACGCCGGCCCGAACTAGGTATCCACACATCACTCCCTTGTGCACTGTTCCGATGATGTTTGGATATCCTTTCACTGCTCTCTTAGCTTACACGCCTATGCAACTCTGACTTTTATTCTTATTTCTTCAGTAGATAGCATCTGAAACAAGCAAAACAATTTTTTCGCGAAGCATGACGGTGCTACGGGATCTGGTACACATCTTGCACACACGTATAACCTTGTAAGTATATGTCCTCCGGTACAACAGCAAGGTCGATTCCCCTTATTTGGTCAACCATTCTCCGTGTCAAAAATGTAGAGGGGGATGCAAGAAGCACAAAGCCTGCACATCCAAGCAAGTGATAACATGGACTTGTACATGGACTTGATAGAGGCGGAGGTGTCCCGTCTTTCGATGAGATGATGGATTTCGCTTTGGTGGAAGTCGACTTTGACGATCCGACTACGAACGTGCGAGGACGTCGCGCCTTAGCAATCGCTAAACCAACTCCGAGAGGTTATTGACCACGCCGGAGCACGATCAACCTGACCACGAGGGTCTGTTTCCTGCGAGCAAACGAAGAACAAGCAAGAAACTGAGATTGCAATCTGGATATTGCGAATATAAGATGAAAGCTTTATTGATCAAGGTGGGGTTCTGTGTCGCCTTTGTCTGGTCGTTGAACACAAACGAAGTACGCGAAGTTGCAGCTATGGCGAATTTTTAATCTAAACAAAACCCAAAGTCTAAACGATGCCCTAAGGGCTGTATATATGGAGGAAGAGGGGGGAATTTCGTGGCCCTTGGTGGAGGGGTCCGAAATCAACCCTATCTCTTGTTTCCCCACACATACGGACTCTAAAAATAGCCTATACTTATGTATTTCGAATTTACATGGGCCTGGCCCAATAATAAGGTGACGCAGCACCTAAAATAGCCTCGGGACGAAATTTATGAAGTGGCATCTTGTATATTTCGTCCAAGGCTTCATGCACCCATTATGGTGGCTTCAAAGTCCTGAAATCATCACTTGTAACTCCGTTCTTGTTCCCCTTGCGCATGCCATCATCTCCATGCTTGTTCTTGCTCCAATGTTCATCCTTCTCCAAGCTAGGCCCTTCATTTGTAAGCAAAACAAATGTATCCAATTTAGGCAGCATCATATTCTCATGAACATTAAAATCATTACCAAGAAACGAAAGTACCTGGTAATTTAGTTGGCGTGCACGAGCTCTAGTAATTGGTCCAGTATGTATAGCAGCAGGGGCTGTGGGTGTAACAATTGTATTGATGTCCTCATCACAAAGGCTCAGATTGGTTCGGATATGATGAACTAACCCTAAATTTTTTTTGTGGCTTTTTCGTGGACTGTAGGTATGAAGAACAGACTCGATCTAAACTACGAAAAACTGTAAAATCTCACCGAGCAACCTGGAAATCTGATACCACTTGATAGAGGCAAAGGTGTCCCGTCTTTCGATGTGATGATGGATATCGCTTTGGTGGAAGTCGACTTTGACGATCCGACTACAAACGTGCGAGGACGTCGCGCCTTAGCAATCGCTAAACCAACTCCGAGAGGTTATTGACCACGCCGGAGCACGATCAACCTGACCACGAGGGTCTGTTTCCTGCGAGCAAACGAAGAACAAGCAAGAAACTAAGATTGCAATCTGGATATTGCGAATATAAGATGAAATCTTTATTGATCAAGGTGGGGTTCTGTGACGCCTTTGTCTGGTCGTTGAACACAAACGAAGTACGCGAAGTTGCAGCTATGGCGAACTTTTAATCTAAACAAAACCCAAAGTCTAAACGATGCCCTAAGGGCTGTATATATGGAGGAAGAGGGGGGGAATTTCGTGGCCCTTGGTGGAGGGGTCCGAAATCAACCCTATCTCTTGTTTCCCCACACATACGGACTCTAAAAATAGCCTATACTTATGTATTTCGAAATTACATGGGCCTGGCCCAATAATAAGGTGACGCAGCACCAAAAATAGCCTCGGGACGAAATTTAGGAAGTGGCATCTTGTATATTTCGTCCAAGGCTTCATGCACCCATTATGGTGGCTTCAAAGTCCTGAAATCATCACTTGTAACTCCGTTCTTGTTCCCCTTGCGCATGCCATCATCTCCATGCTTGTTCTTGCTCCAATGTTCATCCTTCTCCAAGCTAGGCCCTTCATTTGTAAGCAAAACAAATGTATCCAATTTAGGCAGCATCATATTCTCATGAACATTAAAATCATTACCAAGAAACGAAAGTACCTGGTAATTTAGTTGGCATGCACGAGCTCTAGTAATTGGTCCAGTATGTATAGCAGCAGGGGCTGTGGGTGTAACAATTGTATTGATGTCCTCATCATCCTCCCCTTCTTGAAATGAAGTCGTCCTCGACGGAAGTTCATCTTCCTCACCCAAATAAGGCTTCAAATCTGCAATGTTAAAAGTGGGACTAACCCCAAAATCTGCAGGCAGCTCAAGTTCATATGCATTATCATTTATTTTCTCTAACACCTTAAAGGGACCATCAGCACGTGGCATTAACTTTGATTTGCGCAAATCAGGAAATCTATCCTTACGCAAATGTAACCAAACAAGATCTCCAGGTGCAAACACAACATGTTTTCTACCCTTATCTCCAGCAAGTTTATATTTAGCATTCATGCGCTCAATGTTTTCCTTAGTTAACTCATGCATTTTTAAAATTAATTCAACATGTTGTTTAGCATCAAAATTAACCTTCTCCGAAGATGGAAGAGGCAACAAATCAATAGGTGCATGAGGTAGGAAACCATACACAACTTCAAAAGGGCACATCTTAGTAGTAGAATGCAATGAACGATTATAAGCAAATTCAATATGAGGCAAGCATTCCTCCCACATTTTCTTATTATTCTTCAAAACAGCCCTAAGCATAGTAGACAACGTTCTATTGACTACTTCAGTTTGTCCATCAGTTTGGGGGTGACAAGTAGTACTAAAAAGCAGTTTAGTCCCCAACTTAGCCCATAAACATCTCCAAAAGTGGCTAAGAAATTTAGTATCACGATCTGAAACAATAGTATTTGGCACACCATGCAAGCGAATAATTTCACGAAAGAACAAATCAGCAACATTAACAGCATCATCGCTTTTATGACATGGTATAAAGTGTGCCATTTTCGAGAATCTATCCACGACAACAAATATGCTATCCCTCCCCTTCTTTGTTCGAGGTAAACCTAAAACAAAGTCCATAGATATATCCTCCCAAGGAACACTAGGTACAGGCAAAGGCATATATAAACCATGAGGATTGAGTCGCGACTTAGCTTTTTGACATGTAGTGCATCGAGCAATAAAACGCTCAACATCCCGTCTCATCTTTGGCCAAAAGAAATGTGTAGCAAGTACGTCCTCCGTCTTCTTCACGCCAAAATGTCCCATTAATCCTCCTCCATGCGCTTCCTGCAACAACAAAAGACGAACGGAGCTAGCTGGAATGCATAGCTTGTTAGCACGAAACACAAATCCATCGTTAACGACAAACTTGTTCCACATTCTTCCTTCTTTACAATTCTGCATTACATCTTTAAAATCAGCATCATGCACATATTGATCTTTGATGGTCTCCAAACCAAATATTTTGAAGTCAAGTTGTGAAAGCATAGTATAGCGACGAGACAATGCATCAGCAATAACATTTTCTTTTCCCTTCTTGTGTTTAATGACATAAGGGAAAGTCTCAATGAATTCAACCCATTTAGCATGTTTACGATTCAGTTTAGCTTGACTTTTAATATGTTTCAAAGATTCATGATCAGAATGTATAACAAATTCTTTGGGCCATAAATAATGTTGCCATGTTTCTAAAGTCCGAACAAGAGCATATAATTCTTTATCATAAGTAGAATAATTCAGACTAGGCCCACTCAATTTTTCAGAAAAGTATGCAACGGGTTTGCCATCTTGTAATAACACACCTCCTAATCCAATTCCACTAGCATCACATTCAAGCTCAAAAGTCTTATTAAAATCAGGAAGTTGGAGTAAAGGAGCATGTGTCAACTTATCTTTCAATACGGAGAAGGCTTCTTCCTGTGCGGTACCCCAAAGAAAAGGCACATCTTTCTTTGTAAGCTCATTGAGAGGTGCAGCAATGGTGCTGAAATCTCTCACAAAACGCCTATAGAATCCAGCGAGGCCAAGAAAACTACTCACGTGTGTGACCGTTTTGGGCTGCGGCCAACTCTCAATAGCTTCAATCTTGGCTTTATCAACTTCAATTCCCTGTGGAGCAACAACATAGCCAAGAAAAGATACTCGGTCGGTGCAAAAGGTGCACTTCCCAAGGTTACCAAACAAACGTGCATCACGTAGAGCAATAAAAACAACACGTAAATGTTCCAAATGTTCTTCCAAAGATCTGCTATAAATCAATATGTCATCAAAGTAAACTACCACAAATCGTCCAATGAAAGCACGTAAAACTTCGTTCATTAATCTCATGAAAGTACTAGGTGCATTAGTTAACCCAAAAGGCATGACTAACCACTCATATAATCCAAACTTAGTTTTGAGTGCTATTTTCCATTCATCTCCCAATTTCATACGAATTTGATGGTATCCACTACGTAAATCAACTTTGGAGAATATTGTAGAGCCACTCAATTCATCAAGCATATCATCTAGCGTAGGAATAGGATGACGATAACGAATAGTAATATTATTAATGCCTCTACAATCAACACACATACGTGATGTACCATCCTTTTTCGGCACTAGAATAATAGGAACAGCACAAGGACTAAGGGATTCGCGTATATAACCTTTGTCGAGAAGCTCTTGTACTTGACGCATAATCTCCTTCGTCTCCTCTGGATTGGTACGGTATGGTGCACGGTTTGGCAGTGAAGCACCGGGAATTAAGTCAATCTGATGCTCAATCCCTCGAATAGGCGGTAATCCCGGTGGCACGTCTTGTGGAAAGACGTCAGCGCACTCCTGCAAAATGTTAGTGACAGCAGGAGGCAAAGAGGAAGGCACGTCCTCGAATGAAAATAATGCCTCTTTGCACACAAAAGCATAGCAAACAGATTTGCTGAAATCTAGCTCATCAATATCAGATTTGGTGGCAAATAAACATGCACTTTTCAATTTAATTTCAGAAGCAACACTAGATGGTTTATTATTAGGCTTCATTTGTTGCTCAAATTCTTTTGCCACAATCTGATTTTCACTCTTATTCGTCTCCTGTTTTGCTTTATTAGCTCTATAATATCATCTTTCAAAATGGAATCAGGAGTCATAGGAAGCAAAGTAATATTTTTATCCTTATGAACAAGAGTATAGTGATTGTTTCTACCATGGTGTACAGAATTTTTATCAAATTGCCATGGTCTACCAAGTAATAAGGAACATGCTTGCATAGGTACCACATCACAATCAACATAATCAGCATATGTAGAGATACTAAAATGCACACGAACAGTACGTGTTACCTTAATGATGAGGACATCAATACAATTGTTACACCCACAGCCCCTGCTGCTATACATACTGGACCAATTACTAGAGCTCGTGCACGCCAACTAAATTATCAGGTACTTTCGTTTCTTGGTAATGATTCTAATGTTCATGAGAATATGATGCTGCCTAAATTGGATACATTTGTTTTGCTTACAAATGAAGGGCCTAGCTTGGAGAAGGATGAACATTGGAGCAAGAACAAGCATGGAGATGATGGCATGCGCAAGGGGAACAAGAACGGAGTTACAAGTGATGATTTCAGGACTTTGAAGCCACCATAATGTGTGCATGAAGCCTTGGACGAAATATACAAGATGCCACTTCATAAATTTCGTCCCGAGGCTATTTTAGGTGCTGCGTCACCTTATTATTGGGCCAGGCCCATGTAATTTCGAAATACATAAGTATAGGCTATTTTTAGAGTCCGTATGTGTGGGGAAACAAGAGATAGGGTTGATTTCGGACCCCTCCACCAAGGGCCATGAAATCCACCCCCTCTTCCTCCATATATACAGCCCTTAGGGCATCGTTTAGACTTTGGGTTTTGTTTAGATTAAAAGTTCGCCATAGCTGCAACTTCGCGTACTTCGTTTGTGTTCAACGACCAGACAAAGGCGTCACAGAACCCCACCTTGATCAATAAAGCTTTCATCTTATATTCGCAATATCCAGATTGCAATCTCAGTTTCTTGCTTGTTCTTCGTTTGCTCGCAGGAAACAGACCCTCGTGGTCAGGTTGATCGTGCTCCGGCGTGGTCAATAACCTCTCGGAGTTGGTTTAGCGATTGCTAAGGCGCGACGTCCTCGCACGTTCGTAGTCGGATCGTCAAAGTCGACTTCCACCAAAGCGAAATCCACCATCTCATCGAAAGACGGGACACCTTTGCCTCTATCAAAGAGGAAGGCACGTCCTCGAATGAAAATAATGCCTCTTTGCACACAAAAGCATAGCAAACAGATTTGCTGAAATCTAGCTCATCAATATCAGATTTGGTGGCAAATAAACATGCACTTTTCAATTTAATTTCAGAAGCAACACTAGATGGTTTATTATTAGGCTTCATTTGTTGCTCAAATTCTTTTGCCACAATCTGATTTTCACTCTTATTCGTCTCCTGTTTTGCTTTATTAGCTCTATTAATATCATCTTTCAAAATGGAATCAGGAGTCATAGGAAGCAAAGTAATATTTTTATCCTTATGAACAAGAGTATAGTGATTGTTTCTACCATGGTGTACAGAATTTTTATCAAATTGCCATGGTCTACCAAGTAATAAGGAACATGCTTGCATAGGTACAACATCACAATCAACATAACCAGCATATGTAGATATACTAAAATGCACACGAACAGTACGTGTTACCTTAACCTTGCCGCTGTTGTTGAACCATTGGATGTAGTAAGGATGTGGATGTGGTCTTGTGGTGAGAGAAAGCTTCTCGACCATCTCCATGCTAGCCAAGTTGTTGCAGCTCCCTCCGTCTATGATGACGCGCACAGAACGTTCCTTCACAACTCCCTTGGTATGGAACAAATTGTGCCTCTGATTTTGCTCAGCTTGTGTGATCTGCACACTCAAAACACGTTGAGCAACTAAACTTTCATACCTGTCAGCGTCTTCAGGAGCCATGTATTGCGTCTCATTATCAGAATCATCTCCACCATGTTCTTCACGTGTAATAAGAGCCAAAGTCTCCTCATCATAGTCACTAGCGGACTCATATCCACCATCCGTGGTAGCAATCATCACACGCGGAGATTTGCATTCTCTCGCATAATGACCTCCTCCCTTACAACGACGACAAATAATATCACTTGTGTGCCCTGTTGATGCTATGGAAGAAGAAGAACGCTGTGTAGGCCCCGCAGGTGCGCTCTTGGCAGATAATGGTGGTTGTGCCTGTTTTCTAGTATCACGGCTGGAGGTGGCACCTGATGGAGGTGCTGGTGCAGTTGAAGTAGAAGATGCACGTGGTGTCCATGATGAAGGCCGGCCTGCAGAAAAGTTAGTTCGCCCCAATGCTTGTCGATCCTGCACTTCACGTTCAGCTTTACAAGCAAGATGGAATAAACGAGTGATATTAGTATACTCCTTATAGTCTAGAATGGTCTGAATCTCTCTATTTAATCCACCCAGAAAACGTGCAAGCATAGCTTCATTCTCCTCAACAATACCACATCTAATCATGCCAGTTTGTAATTCCTGATAATATTCTTCTACAGAATTTTTTCCTTGTCTTAAACGCTGCAATTTTTGAAGCAATTCACGTTGATAATATGGTGGAACCCAACGCGTACGCATAGCAGTTTTCAAAGCAGCCCAAGTAGTTGGAATAGGATATAATCTACAATGTTCAGACCACCATACACATGCAAAACTAGTGAAAGCACAAACAGCAGCAGCAACTCGTCTGATAGAGGCAAAGGTGTCCCGTCTTTCGATGAGATGGTGGATTTCGCTTTGGTGGGAGTCGACTTTGACGATCCGACTACGAACGTGCGAGGACGTCGCGCCTTAGCAATCGCTAAACCAACTCCGAGAGGTTATTGACCACGCCGGAGCACGATCAACCTGACCACGAGGGTCTGTTTCCTGCGAGCAAACGAAGAACAAGCAAGAAACTAAGATTGCAATCTGGATATTGCGAATATAAGATGAAAGCTTTATTGATCAAGGTGGGGTTCTGTGACGCCTTTGTCTGGTCGTTGAACACAAACGAAGTACGCGAAGTTGCAGCTATGGCGAACTTTTAATCTAAACAAAACCCAAAGTCTAAACGATGCCCTAAGGGCTGTATATATGGAGGAAGAGGGGGGAATTTCGTGGCCCTTGGTGGAGGAGTCCGAAATCAACCCTATCTCTTGTTTCCCCACACATACGGACTCTAAAAATAGCCTATACTTATGTATTTCGAAATTACATGGGCCTGGCCCAATAATAAGGTGACGCAGCACCTAAAATAGCCTCGGGACGAAATTTATGAAGTGGCATCTTGTATATTTCGTCGAAGGCTTCATGCACCCATTATGGTGGCTTCAAAGTCCTGAAATCATCACTTGTAACTCCGTTCTTGTTCCCCTTGCGCATGCCATCATCTCCATGCTTGTTCTTGCTCCAATGTTCATCCTTCTCCAAGCTAGGCCCTTCATTTGTAAGCAAAACAAATGTATCCAATTTAGGCAGCATCATATTCTCATGAACATTAGAATCATTACCAAGAAACGAAAGTACCTGGTAATTTAGTTGGCGTGCACGAGCTCTAGTAATTGGTCCAGTATGTATAGCAGCAGGGGCTGTGGGTGTAACAATTGTATTGATGTCCTCATCACTAGCGGACTCATATCCACCATCCGCGGTAGCAATCATCACACGCGGAGATTTGCATTCCCTCGCATAATGACCTCCTCCCTTACAACGACGACAAATAATATCACTTGTGTGCCCTGTTGATGCCATGGAAGAAGAAGAACGCTGTGCAGGCCCCGCAGGTGCGCTCTTGGCAGATAATGGTGGTTGTTCCTGTTTTCTTGTATCACGGCTGTAGGAGGCACCTGATTGAGGTGCTGGTGCAGTTGAAGTAGAAGATTCACGCGGCGTCCATGAGGAAGGTCGGCCTGCAGAAAAGTTAGTTCGCGCCAATGCTTGTCGATCCTGCACTTCACGTTCAGCTTTACAAGCAAGATGGAATAAACGAGTGATATTAGTATACTCCTTATAGTCTAGAATGGTCTGAATCTCTCTATTTAATCCACCCAGAAAACGTGCAAGCATAGCTTCATTCTCCTCAACAATACCACATCGAATCATGCCAGTTTGTAATTCCTGATAATATTCTTCTACAGAATTTTTTCCTTGTCTTAAACGCTGCAATTTTTGAAGCAATTCACGTTGATAATATGGTGGAACCCAACGCGTACGCATAGCAGTTTTCAAAGCAGCCCAAGTAGTTGGAATAGGATATAATCTACAATGTTCAGACCACCATACACATGCAAAACTAGTGAAAGCACAAACAGCAGCAGCAACTCGTCTCTCCTCAGGATATTGTAAACATGTAAATCGTTGTTCAGTTTCTAACTCCCAAGTAAGATATATATCAGGAACATATCTACCCTAAAATGGTGGAATATTCAATTTCAGTTTAGGAATATGGACATCATCTCGTACCTGAGGTGGTGGTGCAGGCCTACCATTACGAATATATACCTGAGGTCGACCTGCTGGTGGTGGTGCTGGTGGCTGCTCGTAGATGTGATTTTGATCAACCTCATCCTCATAATCGCCCGCATACTCATCATCCTCCTGGGTACCAGCAACAGCAGGAGCAGGAGCCACAGAAGTATCAACAGCAGCACCAACAGTTTGGCCAAACGCAAGAGGAACACGGCTCGCTCGGCGAAGGTCTATTTCGCGACGTGGAGGTAGTCGTTGTTGTTGTTGTTGGAGAGGTGCGTTAGGTGCAGCGGGTGGTGGTGGTGGAAGACGCGCGAGCAATTCATTAAATCTGTTATCGAGCTTTGTTTCGAACGTCTTCTCAAGGCCAGTGATCTTCTCCATGGCCTCTTCAAAATTGTTCAGCACATCCTGCACCTGTTCAGTCATCATTTGCTGAAACTTATCATGAAGCTCCTTGTTCGATAAATTCTCCCAGTCAATCTCGTCGGCTTGTGATCCTGGCATGGTTAGCAGCAATAGAAACACACAAGAATATGATCCTACAGACTACGAACAAGTGGTGGTGGTGGGTGTCACAAATCCGTCAAGCAAAACTCAAATTCTTACCAGTTCTTACCCAGCAACAGGCGGTGATCGGCAACCGTTGTAGTCAAAACTCTCAAAGCTTGGATAGAGCGATTACCAGGGAGAGTCAAACGCACGACGTAGATGTATGTGGAGCTGGGAAGGCTTATACTATGGTAGCAAAAAGGGTCAGCAATAATCAATTCAGAGATGCAAAGTTGAATAAACGCTCAACGACGGTACTGTGCTGGTCCTAGGCTAGACTGTGCTAGAGACGCGAGCCTAGAACACCAACAAAATCACGGCGCGACACGTAAACAAGGGAAAAGCACACTCTGAATTTTTTTTTCGCTCTTCTTTTTTTCTTTTGCGAAAAATCACTATAATGGCGAGTGTCTCAAAACTCTTCTTAGCTCAAACTGACAGGATGGGCACGAAATTTTTCGACCAATTTTTTTTTTCGACTGCCCGGACCCAAAAACTGGAAACGGGTCAAAAAAAACTTCCTATAATGGCACCTGTCTCAAAACACTCAGAAACACCTAAAAATAGGATAGCCAGAAATTTTTTCGAAAAATGCGTTTTCGAAAAATTTTGGGCCTAAACGGAGCGTGGCTACCCGACTCTTTTTTTTTTCCGAAACCTACTCCGGCAAGGAAACACGAATCGGAATCTAGATGGATCCCGAAAACAAACCTAATAAGCAAGGAACTCGGATTGGTGGTGGATATATGGTGGTGGTATATGGCAGCGGTGGTGGTAGCGGTGGTAGTATATGGATATGGATCGGTGGTGGTATATGGGCACGGATTGGTGGTGGTATATGGATACGGATTCGGAGCAGTGGTGGTAGATGGCAGGGGCGATGATGAAGGTGCGGCGGCGGCGTGACAACTTATGACCAGAACTCGAAACTCTAAAAGACTAGACTCTAAGACCAGCAACTAGACCGACGATGCAACCGCAAATTCAACAAAGCAAAACCCTAAAAAGATTATGCAAAGGCTCAGATTGGTTCGGATATGATGAACTAACCCTAATTTTTTTTGTGTGGCTTTTTCGTGGACTATAGGTATGAAGAACAGACTCGATCTAAACTATGAAAAACTGTAAAATCTCACCGAGCAACCTGGAAATCTGATACCACTTGATAGAGGCAGAGGTGTCCTGTCTTTCGATGAGATGATGGATTTCGCTTTGGTGGAAGTCGACTTTGACGATCCGACTCGCTAAACCAACTCCGAGAGGTTATTGACCACGCCGGAGCACGATCAACCTGACCACGAGGGTCTGTTTCCTGCGAGCAAACGAAGAACAAGCAAGAAACTGAGATTGCAATCTGGATATTGCGAATATAAGATGAAAGCTTTATTGATCAAGGTGGGGTTCTGTGTCGCCTTTGTCTGGTCGTTGAACACAAACGAAGTACGCGAAGTTGCAGCTATGGCGAACTTTTAATCTAAACAAAACCCAAAGTCTAAACGATGCCCTAAGGGCTGTATATATGGAGGAAGAGGGGGGAATTTCGTGGCCCTTGGTGGAGGGGTCCGAAATCAACCCTATCTCTTGTTTCCCCACACATACGGACTCTAAAAATAGCCTATACTTATGTATTTCGAATTTACATGGGCCTGGCCCAATAATAAGGTGACGCAGCACCTAAAATAGCCTCGGGACGAAATTTATGAAGTGGCATCTTGTATATTTCGTCCAAGGCTTCATGCACCCATTATGGTGGCTTCAAAGTCCTGAAATCATCACTTGTAACTCCGTTCTTGTTCCCCTTGCGCATGCCATCATCTCCATGCTTGTTCTTGCTCCAATGTTCATCCTTCTCCAAGCTAGGCCCTTCATTTGTAAGCAAAACAAATGTATCCAATTTAGGCAGCATCATATTCTCATGAACATTAAAATCATTACCAAGAAACGAAAGTACCTGGTAATTTAGTTGGCGTGCACGAGCTCTAGTAATTGGTCCAGTATGTATAGCAGCAGGGGCTGTGGGTGTAACAATTGTATTGATGTCCTCATCATGGAACATCCCAAGCACAAGCAGAGCTGCAGTGAGCCTGTACAACGAGCTAGCGTTAGTCCCTGCATTTCATTTAATTCATACTGGCATTCCGTATGATTTGTGTGAAGTGGCGGAAATCAACATAACTTGAGAAATGTGAACATACATGCACTTTGAAAACCAGCTAATGATCCAAAGTAGTTCAGATTATAAACACTAAATGATGCAAGCACCCAAAAACACAAAATGCAACATGGTGTACAAGGACTACAAACATGGTCTGTACCTGCTTGAATTATTCGTTCTCTGGCTGAAAATATCAAAGTGTAATTGCACCTATAACTAGTGCGCAAACTGCATATCAATATATCTATCCTACATAAGTATGCCAATAGTTTCAAACAACAGATTAGAAAAGTATTTAGGCTACATAGTCATGATACGGGGAATTTCTGGTAGATGGCCTCGATGTTTCCTCAAGCCATGAAAATGCACTATAATTTTCTTGTCATCAATGCCTGCAAATCTCTATGTCTCTCTCAACATAGCAGATCATCATTAGACACTAAATCCTTCAATGGGAGCTTGCAAAATGCTTGCATTAGATCCCTCATTAGATACTATATGTTCATCACCAGGAGCATGTAAAATGTTTGCATCAAATCCTTCATTAGCAGTCTATTCATTAGACACTTCAGGCTCAAGAACAACATGAGCTTGTATGCTTGCACCGGAAACTTGATTAGACACATCATATTCAGTCAGTTCAGTATTGATTGGTGGAGTTATAAAATAAGAAGAATTTGGTTTCATTTTCTCATAGATTCCCTACATACAAGCAGTTTCACAACACCATCAGGTTTAACTATTGGCCAGAAATTGAACAGTTGAATTAGATATAATCAGGGATGTGATGTACCTGCTCGTTGCGCATGCTACTATTGCAAGCTACGACTGTCCGTTTGTGCAAGCTCGATGCCATGCCCGTGCTGTTGCCGCTGCCTCCCACGCAGGCTACACCTAGGGTTGGATCTTCATCTTCTTGTCCTTCCGTTCGCTTGAAGCCCAGCGACCTCCCTCCAATGAGGGCATGAGGAAGTGCTGTGTTGGTCTATCCAGCAGCGGCTAGGTTAGGGTTCACATCCCTAGTTCTGGTCTGCTCTAGGCTAGCTAGTCTTGTGTTGCATCATGTTTAAAATTTTCTCTAAACCTGAAATGGGGATTGATCCAAACCCTAGCACCAAATGAATTCAATAGGATCAAATTAAATATTTTCATTAACCCAAAATGCCTTAAGAAAAGTTTATTATCTCTGGTTAAGGTGGAAACCCCTCCCCAAAATGATAGCAGCCCAGCTTTGCCGGCCCAGCCCACCAAGGGCCCCCTGTCGTCTTCCACCTCTTGCCAGTTGGCAGGAGGGCGTGTGCCCCGCACACTTGCATGCGGCCCCGGCCACCTCCTGCTTGCCGCCGCTTCTGGAAGCCGCTAAGGCCGCCACGTAGCCGCCTAGAGCCGTCTAGCTCTTCCTATCTCTTCCTCGAGCTCTTCCCTCCCTCTGGCTCTCTCTTTCTCATATGCACCGAGAGTGCCATTGGCCCCTCTCACTGCCGCTGTGCCCATCGCCATTCCCTTGCACCGTGGCCGTGACCCCGAGCTCCGCCCGGATCCCAAGACCCTCTATGCCGACCCACTGAAGCCTGGACGCCCCCAAGACGACGCCGCGACGTTTCTTCCCCATCCACGACCACCGGATGCCATCGCCCGATTTGTTCGATCCCGTCCGTCCTCAAGCCCTCTGAGCATCCCCTCCCACTTTAGGTGAGCTCCTCGTCGTTTCACCCCAAGCCCTGTCGCCCCGCTCGTCCCCTAGCTAGCTGCCCCGCCGGACCCGAAAGCTCACCACCATCATGCTTCATCGCCGCCGCGGGCAGAGCAAGCTATGACCGCAACCGAGAACTGCAACATGCTCAGAACATCGTCATGAGCCTAGATGACTGACCTGTTGCTCCTGCTGTGCGCTGTAGCGTCATTTCTACCGACGCCCGAGCTGTGATCGCTGCCCCAGTGCTCGCTGTCGTCGACTCCGGGCACCCCGCGACCTGCCGCTGTCTCTGTTGGATGCACAAGAGCAAGGGCTATGCCCTGGTGCCCTCAACGTGCTAAGCCTACGCCTCTAGCGCAAGTCCGGCGTGCCACCACCGTGTCCCGTGGATCATTTTGCAGATCCGGACACGGCCTACGTGTTCGATAATAACCTTGGAGTATTCGGAAGGAGGAACCCGCCTTGCAATGCCGAAGACAAGACTGCGCGCCGGACTCATCGTCATTGAAGCCTAGTTCAGGGGCTACTGAGGGAGTCCTGGATTAGGGGGTATCCAGACAGCCGGACTGTATACATCGTCCGGACTATTGAAGCGTGAAGATACAAGACTCAAGACTTCGGCCCGTGTCCAGATGGGACTCTCCTTTGAGTGGAAGACAAGCTTGGCGATCCGGATATTATGTTTCCTTCCTTGTAACCGACTCCATGTAAACCCTAGCCCTCTCCGTTGTCTATATAAACTGGAGAGGATGGTCCTTAGAAGGCCGATCACAATTACAATCATACCATCATAGGCTAGCTCTTAGGGTTTAGGCTCTACGATCTCGTGGTAGATCTATTCTTGTAATACTCATATCTTCAATATTAATCAAGCAAGAAGTAGGGTTTTACCTCCATCGAGAGGGCTCGAACCTGGGTAAACATTGTGTCCCTTGCTTCCTGTTACCATCAGCCTAAGACGCACAGATTGGGACCCCCTACCCGAGATTCGCCGGTTTTGATACCGACACCCACAACGACCATTTTGAAGGGGAACATCTAATACAAGTTATCCTGACTAAAGTTGGTCGTCGGCTGCCAAAGGCACTGGCGATGACACCGTCTTGGGCTCCACTGTGACCTCCGTCCTGCCGCTTCTGCTGATCTTCGTCTCGTTGCACTGGAATGGTAACCTTTGCTTGGCGCCCTGGTACTCCGCGCCTGTGCTTGCCCCCTTTGCACCAAAGAGGAAACAAGGACACTCCACAGGCCGGCGCCCACCTGGTCTCGATCGTCATGGCTTGTGTCATGAGCACCTCGCGAGGTACCCCTCCTGAGGGTCCCGATCTTTCGATGAGATGATAACTATCGATTTGGTGGAGACGACTTTGACGATCCGACTACAAACGTGCACGACGTTGCGCCTTAGCAATCGCTAAACCAATCTCCTGAGGTTACTGACGATGCTGGAAGCACGGTCAGCCTGACCACGAAGGTCTATTCCTGCAAGCAATCGAAGAACGAGCAAGAATATGATAAAGCAATCTGAATGTTGCAAATATATATGAAGTATTGATAATGGTGGGGATCCGGAAGCGGTCTTGGTCTGGTCGTTGGACACAAACGAAGTACACGAAGTTGCAATGGCTAACTTTTAACTAAACAAATCCCAAGGAAAAACTACTAGATGGATCTACTTATATAGGAGCAAGGGGTGGAGGCCAAGGAGGTGGGAGGACGTCCCAAGGCATCCTAAAACTAAATCTAGGTCGTACAAGGCCAATGGGCCCAAGTGGAGGTGATGTAACACCTTTGGACTTGTAGTTTGACTCGGATTCTGCTGCAGCATCAGATTGTTTCGTCCACAACTCAACGCTCCGGAAGAATTTGAAGGTGATTCCAATTGGGTTGGAAAGTGCACGAAATCTAGTTTCCAACAAAAAAAGAATCACCCAATTCGGAGTCCGTATGAAAAACTTGTGTGCGTTTTGAGTCAGGTGTGTCTGTGCAGTCCGAATCTGAATCCAGAACGTGAGAGACTTGGACTCTATCTTCTCTTGGGCCAAAAGTGACGTGAGAGAACTTTTTGGACAGCAAATAAACATCTCTTTCTTCCTTATCTTCATATGTGGATTGTACAAATGTCCCATACACCTGCAATTAGACAAAACACAAAAGTGTGTGAAGTATTTTTGTTCTGGATAACATAAATAGATTATTGAATAGTTTACACTAGAAATCACCTGACAAATATGCATATATGCAATATTTTTGGTCATATCCAAGGTAGTCATGTCCTCATCACCTCCACATCGCGAAATAGATCTCCGCCGAGCGAGCCGTGTTCCTCTTGCGTTTGGCCAAACTGTTGGTGCTGCTGTTGATACTTCTGTGGCTCCTGCTGCTGATGCGGAGGAGGATGATTATGTGGGAGATTACAAGGATGAGGTTGCTCAAAATCAGAACTACATGCAACCACCTGTGATAGAGGCGGGGTGTCCCGATCTTTCGATGAGATGATAACTATCGATTTGGTGGAGACGACTTTCACGATCCGACTACAAACGTGCAACTACGTTGTGCCTTAGCAATCGCTAAACCAACTCTGAGAGGTTATTGACCACGCCGGAACACGATCAACCTGACCACGAAGGTCTATTCCTGCAAGCAATCGAAGAACAAGCAAGAATATGATAAAAGCAATCTGAATATCGCGAATATGTATGAAGTATTGATAATGGTGGGGATTCGAAAAGTGGTCTTGGTCTGGTCGTTGGACACAAACGAAGCACACGAAGTTGCAATGGTTAACTTTTAACTAAACAAATCCCAAGGAAAAGCTACTAGATGGATCTACTTATATAGGAGCAAGGGGTGGCGGCCAAGGAGGTGGGAGGACGTCCCAAGGCAGCCTAAAACTAAATCTAGGTCGTACAAGGCCAATGGGCCCAAGTGGAGGTGATGTAACACCTTTGGACTTGTAGTTTGACTCGGATTCTGCTGCAGCATCAGATTGTTTCGTCCACAACTCAACGCTCCGGACGAATTTGAAGGTGATTCCAATTCGGTTGGAAAGTGCACGAAATCTAGTTTCCAACAAAAAAAGAATCACCCAATTCGGAGTCCGTATGAAAAACTTGTGTGCGTTTTGAGTCAGGTGTGTCTGTGCAGTCCGAATCTGAATCCAGAACGTGAGAGACTTGGACTCTATCTTCTCTTGGGCCAAAAGTGACGTGAGAGAACTTTTTGGACAGCAAATAAACATCTCTTTCTTCCTTATCTTCATATGTGGATTGTACAAATGTCCCATACACCTGCAATTAGACAAAACACAAAAGTGTGTGAAGTATTTTTGTTCTGGATAACATAAATAGATTATTGAATACTTTGCACTAGAAATCACCTGACAAATATGCATATATGCAATATTTTTGGTCATATCCAAGGTAGTCATGTCCTCATCATCCTCCCCTTCTTGAAAATAAAGCCGTCCTCGGCGTTGCTTCATCTGAAATGTGGCTAACAAAAGAGACAAGGTGTACATGTTGTATATGTATATGTCATCCATTTTTACTTCCCTTGATTTTTGCATATATGACACATGAATAGATGAGTAACTTGCATAGTTCATAAAATCTAAAGCCAAAAAATTAGCACAAGAAGTAGAAGGCATGAAAATATTGCAACTCAGTTTGCACATCTAAGTGAAGCTCTTATTCATTTCAAAAGATTGACAACGTTCATCATTAAACCATCCCAACATTGGTGAATAAACCTTAGTTGCATCAAATTTACATGCTACAACATGCTTAAATACGCAAACATGCAATAAGTCATTCAACACAGAATCATCACCAAGATTAGAGGTCATATCAAAATGATTAAACATTGGTTCTTTTGCATCAATAGTTAATTCAATGGGTGCACTCAAAATTGTTGGTATTTCAGTTGTTTGATCACATGGCAAAGTCAAATTATCAACGTAGTCCTCTAAAATAGGTGGTGTGATCAAAGTAGTGGGTAGCTCATCAGATGGTGCATTCAAATTGACAAGGCATTCATCATTCTCATGTAGAGATGGAAGATCAGTACCTTTGTCATTACCTCTTATGATCAACTCAGATGATGTAGCCACTCTCGGGGGCGATGTGTCACATGGTGGAGGTGATGTAGTCCTAACAACAACGGATGTGGTTGTCATAGTATGCTTAGTAGTTGAAGGAACAATCATATCAACTCTTGGAATGTGCACCGTGCGCTTGTTCTCCTCGTGGCCAACACGTCGTTTTATTTCTTGTTCAGCTTTCCAAGCAAGATGAAACAAATGGTCCATAGGATAACACTCTTCATGAATTAGTATCTCTTGAATATCACGGTTTAATCCTCCCCAAAATCTATCCATAAAATCATCTTCACTTTCTTCTAAAGAGGAATGCAACAAGGTAGTTTGTAAATCATCATAATATTTTGTTACAGTTTCACTACCTTGTTTTAAGTGTTGCAACTTCTTAATCATGTCACGAGTATAATAAGCAGGGACGAAAGTATGTCGCATGGCAAGTTTCAAATCATCCCAAGTAGTAGGTATATAATCAGGGTGTAACCGACAATATTCACTCCACCAAACACAAGCATAACCAGTGAAAGAACAAACCGCAACCTTAACCTTTTTATGTTCATTGAAATTATGGGAAGCAAATATATTTTTTATGTCGAACTCCCATTCAATATATAAAGCAGGTTTAAAACGGCCATTAAATGGTGGTATAGATACATTAACCTGATCATGTGCATTTGGATGTTTGTGCACCTCTCGTGACGGTTGTGGTATTTGCAAAGGTGGTGGCACGTCTCCCGCGATCGACAAAGCCCATGAATTGACTCTGGATCCTGTCATGATTAGTAGAACAAGAAACAAAACCCAAAAATGATGTTCCTATAACTACTAGGATGTGGTGGTAAAACGCTCACAGTAAAGCAAATATCAATGTCTTACAAGTTCTTACCATGCAGCAGGCGGTGATCGGCAACCAGCAGTGTCAAGTAACTCCGAATATTGAGTAAAGCGATTGCCAGGGGAGCGTACGTATACACGGTGTAGAAATATGTGGAGCTGGGTTGGCTATATATGGTAGCAAAAGATTAGCAATAATCAATTCAAAGATGCAATGTTGAATAAACGCTCAACGACGGTACTGTGCTGGTCCTAGGCTAGACCGAACTAGAGACGCGAGCCTAGAACACTAATGAGGTCACGTCGTAGCACAACCAGCATCAATGAAGGATACAAAGTAGCTCTGGACAGCAAGATATAAGTGAAGATCAAAACGGCAGTAAAGATAATGATGTGAAACAATAGCCAAGCTGTTTTACTGAACAGTGCACAAAACAGATTCCAATCCGAATTCAGGTACGAGATTGATTCTAGATAGATCCAATTTTTTTCTTCTCTCTTTTTTTTCTCACGCTTTTTTTTCTTTTTCTTCTCCCTCTTTTTCTTTTTTTTCTTTCCTTTTTTCTCTCTTTTTTTTATCTTCTTTTTCTCCCTCTTTCCAAGACAAACTAGATAAGATGCAGATTCGATCAGGCGAAGATGTGAGTGACCTCAACTATGATTATGACAATAAACAGTGCGTAGCACGTGGTGGAAATTGGTGGATTGGATGGTGGACAGCGGATGGGATAATGATGCAGCGGCTGCGTGACTAATGTGAACAGAACTCGAAACTCTAAAGGAACTAGACACTAAGACCAGCAACTCGACACGGCGATGCAACCGATAATTCAATAATGCAAACAATGAATAGAAAATTGCAAAGGCTCAGACTGGCTTGGATAAAGGATGAACAGATCTAACTTTTTTTTGTGGCTTTTTCTTGGACAATAGGTAAGAAAATAAATCTAATCTAAGAAAAACTGGAAATTCTCACCGAGCAACCTGAAAACTGATACCACTTGATAGAGACGAGGGTCCCGATCTTTCGATGAGATGATAACTATCGATTTGGTGGAGACGACTTTGACGATCCGACTACAAACGTGCACGACGTTGCGCCTTAGCAATCGCTAAACCAATCTCCTGAGGTTACTGACGATGCTGGAAGCACGGTCAGCCTGACCACGAAGGTCTATTCCTGCAAGCAATCGAAGAACGAGCAAGAATATGATAAAGCAATCTGAATATTGCAAATATATATGAAGTATTGATAATGGTGGGGATCCGGAAGCGGTCTTGGTCTGGTCGTTGGACACAAACGAAGTACACGAAGTTGCAATGGCTAACTTTTAACTAAACAAATCCCAAGGAAAAACTACTAGATGGATCTACTTATATAAGAGCAAGGGGTGGAGGCCAAGGAGGTGGGAGGACGTCCCAAGGCAGCCTAAAACTAAATCTAGGTCGTACAAGGCCAATGGGCCCAAGTGGAGGTGATGTAACACCTTTGGACTTGTAGTTTGACTCGGATTCTGCTGCAGCATCAAATTGTTTCGTCCACAACTCAACGCTCCGGACGAATTTTAAGGTGATTCCAATTGGGTTGGAAAGTGCACGAAATCTAGTTTCCAACAAAAAAAGAATCACCCAATTCTGAGTCCATATGAAAAACTTGTGTGCGTTTTGAGTCAGGTGTGTCTGTGCAGTCCGAATCTGAATCCAGAACGTGAGAGACTTGGACTCTATCTTCTCTTGGGCCAAAAGTGACGTGAGAGAACTTTTTGGACAGCAAATAAACATCTCTTTCTTCCTTATCTTCATATGTGGATTTAACAAATGTCCCATACACCTGCAATTAGACAAAACACAAAAGTGTGTGAAGTATTTTTGTTTTGGATAACATAAATAGATTATTGAATAGTTTGCACTAGAAATCACCTGACAAATATGCATATATGCAATATTTTTGGTCATATCCAAGGTAGTCATGTCCTCATCACCTCCCTTGATCTCTCCGCCTCCTCGCGAGCCTGCCTGGTGAGGCCGCTCCTGAGGAAGCCTTTCGTCGTCCGCCCCACGAGGCTTGGCCCCTCGCGAGGGTCTTGAACTTGAGTTGGTGAAGATAGGCAGTACTGGGCCACCCCTCGAGCCACGCCGTAGGCCGCAGGAAGGTAAGTCTGGGGACCCCCGTCCCAGAACGCCGATAGTAGCCCCAGGGCCCAAGGCGCGCTCGGACTTGGCTTAGCAGCAAAGCGAAAGGACAAGTGCAGAGCGCCATGGGCCCCAACAACCTGTGGCCTTGGGCGCCGCGTGGCGGTTGATTGGACGTGGGCGTCTCCGCTTCTCCATGCTGCCTGGGCAACTTCCCGACTTGACAAGTCCCTGCATGCAAAAATGAGTCATGATTACCTGCGATCATGGAGGCCGACGGTTGGCCTCCTCTGGGCTATAAATGCGAGGGGGGCGCGAGCCCCCGCAATCCATCTCTTCTTGCTCCGCTTTTCCATGCTCCTCCCCCATCTGCTTGCTGTGTCCCATGGTTCCTATGAAGAGGTTCTCGGCCGTAGAGAAGGGGAAAGCTCGCCAGGAAGGGCCTGGCTCTCCTCCGCCCAAGCACGGTCGAGGTTGTTCCCGAAAGCACCCCGCGACTCCCGCAGTGGCCGCCCGTGGTCGCGACGGAGGTCCTTTGCATGGTGAAGGTCGCTCGATTAGCGGGGGAAGCCGCGTCGTGGCTGTGTGGCCTCCCCGCCCGTGCTTTCACTCGGCAGAGGTGCTGCCGGAGTTTGTCGTTTGGTCAGCGGATCCGGCCGGCAACTGGCTTCAGCTCTCCCGCTTCTTCGTCGGCAAACTGCCGGCCGGTGCCACTAGTGGGCTCTGGCTTCAGGCGGACGGCTGCTGCAACAGAGCCTCCTGGGTCGAGGTGGAGGTCTCCGTCGCCTTAAACGTGGCCTTGGCCCATGGCTGGCAGACGTTTGCCCGCGCGCGTGGCCTCGGCCGGCGGTGCACCCTGCATTTCAAGTTTGATGGCGATGCCGCCCTCTATGTGAGGGTGTTTGGGGAGGATGGCCGTCGTGTTGCGTGTTGCCCTGAAGAAGATGACGGCGACCAGGTGCTTAGCCTCGGCGACGGCCGTGACAAAGGCGAAGGCGAGCCAGCGCCTGGCAACGTCCGCAGCTCGCTAAGCTTCAGCGGCTCCCCCTCTGATGACAGCTCCTCCAGCGGCGGCCGTGATCAACCACCGCGCCGCCGTGCTTGCTTCGAGGGGGGTAGCGGGTCATCCCGCCGTCGCGCCTCGGTCAAGCGTGAGGAGGGGTGTGATTGAGCTCCGGAGGGCTGTGCGAATCCCCCTCCACGAGCCGTCGCCGGGCAAGCCACGTTTATTTTGTTTTTCTCCTTTTCCTGCATAGAGATAGAGAGAGAGAAGTGTGGAGCCCCGTGGGGGCTTGCTGGAGTGTTGCCTTTAATTATTATGCTATTTACGTTATTCCCATGCCGTGTTACGGTGTTGCATGCCCATGCGTAGGAACAGCATAGCTCGGGGGGACTCGCTGTAGTCTTCGTCTTGCGAGGCTCCTGCCCGAGGCCTCGTCGAGCGTCTTGAGGCCTGCAAAAGTTAGCCGCCGGGATAGCTTTCGAACCCTAGTCGTGAGGGTGACCGGCTAGGTCCTGTGTTCATGTCGTGATACCCGTGGGGCATGGACCGGAAGGAGTGCTCCCGCTGTGAACTTGAGTAGGGAAGCCTCACAAAATTAGGTCAGAAGATACTCGCGAGGGCACCCGCGTAGCCCCCTCGCGAGGCTTGCGAAAGAGAAGACGAGTCAGGCAAACAACAAAGACAGAGTATCACGGGCCGGGGACGGCAAACAACACTAAAAGCAACTCCAATAAAGCTTCGAACAAGGGCAAACAAGCCACCTGCAGAAAGCAAATGAAAAGCCGCGTCCGGCACCTAATCTAGTCTTCGACGTCTTCTCACCAGCGCGGAGCTAAGTGCTGCCACTGGGCGTGGGCGTGAGCCCCCAAGGCCCGAGGGCGGCACTCCGGAGTCTCCGGGGCATGTACAACCCCAACTCATTATTACATGAGAGTGTCACAGGCGGAGAGCTTCATAGACATTGGCCTTCTTCACAGGCACTGGGCCTTTTGTTGGGACGATGAGCTTCACAGGCACTAGGCCTTCTTCACAGGCACCGGGCCTTTCCTTAGGATGATGAGCTTCATAGGCGCTGGGCCTTCTTTACATGCACTGGGCCTTACTTCAAGGGTAAAATCTCCGGAGGTGCTGAATGTTCCACGCGTTCGGGATGGGCACCCCCTCCTGGGTCTCCAAGCGCGTGGCGCCAGGTCTGGAAACATGAACAACCTTGAACAGGCCCTCCCACATGGGCGAGAGCTTGTGCAGCCCTTCCTTGGAGAGCACCCGCCTGAGCACGAGGTCACCTACCTCGAGAGTCTTGGGGCGGATGTTGCGGCAGTGGTACCGCCGCAGCGCCTACTGGTATCTTGCCGCTCGAAGCGCAGCCCCCCGACAGTGTTCCTCGCCCAGCACGAGATCCATCCCCCGCATGGCGTCCTGCTGTGCTTCGTCAAATGCCAGGACCCATGCGGAGTGATGCTTGACCTCGTGAGGGAGTACCGCCTCTACTCCGTAGACAAGGAAGAACGGGGTTTCGCCGGTTGACTTGGTAGCGGTTCTGCGGATGGACCACAACACGGACTAGAGCTCGTCGTACCAGCTCCTGCCGCAGGCCTCCAGCTTTTTCTTGAAGGTCCTGGTTTTGAGGCATTTTAGGACCTCCGCGTTGGCACGTTCAGCCTGGCCGTTGCTCCGAGGGTGGCCACCGAAGTGTAGCATATCTGCGTTCCAAGGGTAGCACAATATGTTTTGAAGAGATTGCTAGTGAACTGCGAGCCGCTGTTGGTGATGATGCGATTAGGCACCCCAAACCGGTTCACGAGGCCCTTGATGAACTTGACTGTTGAACCAGCTGGGATGGTGCGGACTGCTTCCACCTCTGCCCACTTGGGAAACTTGTCAATGGCGACGTAGAGGTAGCGATAGCCCCCGGGCGCCCAAGGAAACGGGCCCAAAATGTCCAGCCCCCAAAACGCGAACGGCCATGAGAGTGGAATGGTCTGCAGGCCCTGAGCTGGCTAATGAATCTGCTTGGCGTGGAATTGACAGGCTTCACAAGCCTTCACCAGCTCGATTGCGTCATTGAGTGTTGTAGGCCAATAAAACCCACTGCGGAACGCCTTGCCGATGAGGGTCCGTGATGACGAGTGGTGCCCACAGTCTCCACCATGAATGTCCGCCAGCAACTCTTTCCCCTGCTCCCTGGAGATGCAACACAAGGAAACATCATTTGGCTGCTTCCGGTAGAGCTCTCCGTCTTGGATGCAGTAGGCCGTGGCCTTCCGTGCCACGCGTTCTGCGTCCTCCTCCTTCTCTGGCAGAGTCCCTTTCATCAGGCAATCCTTGGGTTCCGCAGTCCAACATCCCTCCTGAGGCTCCAGCGCCAAGAGCAAGCGCGCTCCTGAGGTCGGGCCACACGACGGAGCTCCCAAGGCAGGTGGTTGAGGGAGTTCCTCTTGAGGCTGCGCTGTACTTGATAGTGACGGTGCTGCTGAGGGCTTGAAGAGTCGTTCCTCGAAGACGCCGGGCTCCTGAGGCAGCCGCCTGGACGCCCTCCTGGCGATGTCATCCGCCTCTTGATTGGTGGCGCGGGGCACATGCTACAACTCCAACCCCCAAAACTGCTTTTCCATTCTGCGGACCTCCACAAGATACGCTTCCATGTGCTCGTCCTTCGGCTCGTACACCTTGTTTGCAAATTTGACGAGGAGCTGTGAATCACCCTTGATGATGAGGCGCTTTATCCCCAAGGCTGCTGCAGCTTTCAAGCCTGCTATCAGGCCCTCATATTCTGCTATGTTGTTGGAGACCTTCTCTCCATGCTGGAAACAGAGTTGCACGGCGTAATAGAGCTTGTCCTGAGTGGGAGATATAAGCACTGTGCCAGCCCCGCGTCATGTTGCGAGAACGCTTCGTCAAAGTACATGACCCAGTCGTCCGGCGCCTCACTTCCTGGAGAAAGTGACCGAGCTTCGCCTGCTTCGAGCCCCGGCGCCTCTGTCCATTCTGCCACAAAATCTGCAAGTGCGGCTCCTTTGATGACCCTCTATGTGCTGAATTCCAACTAAAACGCTTGCAACTTGATGTTCCATTCGGCAACCCTTCCAGCTAAGTTGGGACTCCTGAGTACCCTTTCCAATGGATATGCCGAGACGACCTTGATGGGGTGACCTTGAAAGTAGTGTCGTAGCTTGCGTGAGGCCACTAATAGTGCGAGTAGTAGCTTCTGAGGTATGGGGTATCATGCCCTCACATCCCACAACACTGTTCTAACGAAATACACCGGATGATCGACGAGGGTAGGCGTGCTGGCAAGGTCGGCGCCCTCCGAAGGGTCAGGCGCCTCCTGAGACGACGGAGCCCCGAGTCCCTGGCTGCCTTGTGCGGCCTCTTCTACCCTGGGGGTGTCCCCCTATTGAGGCTGGCCTCCATCTGCTACGGCCATGGTCTTTGCGAGGCCTTCTTGGTCTTGTGCTGCCGCGGCCGGGGCCGGGGCCGGTCGTGATGCAGCTTTGACCTGGCGCTCCTCGCGTACCGCCACTAGAGCTGCACTGACGGAGTAGGTGTGGCGGCGAGGTAGAGCACCAAGGGCTCTCGAGGGCGTGGAGCCACCATCACTGGAGGGCTGGTCAGGTACTTCCTGAGGTCTTGGAACGCTTTGTCAGCCTCTTGAGTCCTTTCTAACGGACCCTTCTTCTTCATCAGCTTGAAAAAGGGCAGGGTGAGGGAGTCCTGGATAAGGGGGTATCCGGACAGCCGGACTATATACTTTGGCCGGACTGTTGGACTATGAAGATACAAGACAAAAGACTTCGTCCCGTGTCCGGATGGGACTCTCCTTGGCGTGGAAGGCAAGCTTGGTGATTCGGATGTAGATCTCCTCCTTTGTAAACCGACTCTCTGTAACCCTAGCACCCTCCGGTGTCTATATAAACCGGAGGGTTTAGTCCGTAGGACACAACAACAATCATACCATAGGCTAGCTTCTAGGGTTTTGCCTCTCTGATCTCGTGGTAGATCAACTCTTGTAATACTCATATCATCAAGATCAATCAAGAAGGAAGTAGGGTTTTACCTCCATCGAGAGGGCCCGAACCTGGGTAAACATCGTGTCCCCTGCCTCCTGTTACCATTAGTCTTAGATGCACAGTTCGGGACCCCCTACCCGAGATCCGCCGGTTTTGACACCGACATTGGTGCTTTCATTGAGAGTTCCACTGTACCGTCGTGATAAGGCCTGATGGCTCATCTCGTTGTCAAAGACAACATCACCTCCGTGGGAGCCCTGCTTTAGGCCAAACTCTCCAGCTTGGCGGCTTCGTTATGACCGCCTGATCGGCTGCTGCGGCAGCAATGACTTCTTAGGTCATTAAAAATAGCCTCCACGTTGATTCGGAATTTGCCGAACAGATGGACCCAATGGAGCTCTTCTCCCTCAATGAGCTCTTGGATCGCATCGTTGCCCTGGGCGTTGCTATGGACTATGACCGGATCGGGCTTAAACCTGATCAAAGGGAGATTCACTCTCCACGGGTCACCCACGAGATAGCGGTAGTGGAAGAGCACCATTCTAATTCTCCCTCCACTTTGAGGACGAACTATGTCCGGATTTCCGAGCTCTCCGAGCCGGACACCCGCACGCGGGAGGACATGGCCCCGGTCCCGGACTCAGGATCGGGGGGCGGACCGAAGAAATTGGGCAACGCCCCAGAACCTGAGCCATTAAGCTCGGATGCTCCTTTGCCCCTGGGTCCCAGATCGGATCGGGATTCGGATTCAAATCCTCCCACCCACCCAGATTTATCCAATCTTTCCCATATCAGACAAGATCCCCAAGAAACAGTACATCATTACTGGGCCAGATTCCTCCTTGTGATAAACAGGGTCAAGGACTGTCGCGAGGCAGACGCAATCTCCCTCTTTTGCAAAAAATCTATGGACAAAGGGATTCTCAACGCTATAAGTCGCCGTGAAATAGTACACTTTGCTGACTTAGTGGCGATAGTGCAAAAATAATGCGCGATGGAAAGCGCGTGGAAAACCCAAACAAGTTTTTGGGACAACCCGGCTCTAGCCAAACCCTCTGTCCGAACTAAAAAGGGTAAACTCTCGTAAGTGACCCAATTCAAGTACCAAAAAAATAAAGCCCACCGCAAGGCGCGGAAGCGTATTGGAAGAATGGCTAAATGGGTCGTGCAAGATTCACAGCACACCGGATACTATGCCAACGCATAGCCTTAGAGCATGTTGGATACTCCGACAGGTAGCAAAGAGCGGCGAGGATCTCCTCATAAAACATAAAATAGAGCAACATCCCGCCGGAGACAACAATACGGTATTTACCGTCTTCGAGACTTTCGCCTCAAATAATAGGCGCAAGCGAGCTCAGCGCGGCCTCGCAGAAGTTTGCCACGTTGCAACCATAAACCCATGGAACGACACGACTATAACTTACAATGCCAGTGACAAACCTCAATTCCGAACAGTCCGAGCACCAGCCGCTTTGGTCCTTAGCCCAATCATGGATGGCTTCAGGCTCACTAAAGTGCTCATGGACGGCGGAAGCGGACTAAACCTCATCTATGAGGAAATGCCTAACAAGATGGAAATTGACAAGAGCCGCATTGAACGGAGCAGTTGATGAGGACATCAATACAATTGTTACACCCACATCCCCTGCTGCTATAAATACTGGACCAATTACTAGAGCTCGCGCACGCCAACTAAATTACCAGGTACTTTCGTTTCTTGGTAATGATTCTAATGTTCATGAGAATATGATGCTGCCTAAATTGGATACATTTGTTTTGCTTACAAATGAAGGGCCTAGCTTGGAGAAGGATGAACATTGGATTAAGAACAGGCATGGAGATGATGGCATGCGCAAGGGGAACAAGAACGGAGTTACAAGTGATGATTTCAGGACTTTTGATGAGGACATCAATACAATTGTTACACCCACAGCCCCTGCTGCTATACATACTGGACCAATTACTAGAGCTC
>NC_041393.1:323470225-323526628 GCF_002162155.2 Triticum dicoccoides | reverse complement strand
AAAGAATTTGAGCAACAAATGAAGCATAATAATAAACCATCTAGTGTTGCTTCTGAAATTAAATTGAAAAGTGCATGTTTATTTGCCACCAAATCTGATATTGATGAGCTAGATTTCAGCAAATCTGTTTGCTATGCTTTTGTGTGCAAAGAGGCATTATTTTCATTCGAGGACGTGCCTTCCTCTTTGCCTCCTGCTGTCACTAACATTTTGCAGGAGTTCGCTGACGTTTTTCCACAAGACGTGCCACCGGGATTACCGCCTATTCGAGGGATTGAGCATCAGATTGACTTAATTCCCGGTGCTTCACTGCCAAACCGTGCACCATACCGTACCAATCCAGAGGAGACGAAGGAGATTATGCGTCAAGTAGAAGAGCTTCTCGACAAAGGTTATATACGCGAATCCCTTAGTCCTTGTGCTGTTCCTATTATTCTAGTGCCGAAAAAGGATGGTACATCACGTATGTGTGTTGATTGTAGATGCATTAATAATATTACTATTCGTTATCGTCATCCTATTCCTAGGCTAGATGATATGCTTGATGAATTGAGTGGCTCTACAATATTCTCAAAAGTTGATTTGCGTAGTGGCTACCATCAAATTTGTATGAAATTGGGAGATGAATGGAAAACAGCATTTAAAACTAAGTTTGGATTATATGAGTGGTTAGTCATGCCTTTTGGATTAACTAATGCACCTAGTACTTTCATGAGATTAATGAACGAAGTTTTACGTGCTTTCATTGGACGATTTGTGGTAGTTTACTTTGATGACATATTGATTTATAGCAGATCTTTGGAGGAACATTTGGAACATTTACGTGCTGTTTTTATTGCTCTACGTGATGCACGTTTGTTTGGTAACCTTGGGAAGTGCACCTTTTGCACCGACCGAGTATCTTTTCTTGGCTATGTTGTTACTCCACAGGGAATTGAAGTTGATAAAGCCAAGATTGAAGCTATTGAGAGTTGGCCGCAGCCCAAAACGGTCACACAAGTGAGGAGTTTTCTTGGCCTCGCTGGATTCTATAGGCGTTTTGTGAGAGATTTCAGCACCATTGCTGCACCTCTCAATGAGCTTACAAAGAAAGATGTGCCTTTTCTTTGGGGTACCGCACAGGAAGAAGCCTTCACGGTTTGAAAGATAAGTTGACACATGCTCCTTTACTCCAACTTCCTGATTTTAATAAGACTTTTGAGCTTGAATGTGATGCTAGTGGAATTGGATTAGGAGGTGTGTTATTACAAGATGGCAAACCTGTTGCATACTTTTCTGAAAAATTGAGTGGGCCTAGTCTGAATTATTCTACTTATGATAAAGAATTATATGCTCTTGTTCGGACTTTAGAAACATGGCAACATTATTTATGGCCCAAAGAATTTGTTATACATTCTGATCATGAATCTTTGAAACATATTAAAAGTCAAGCTAAACTGAATCGTAGACATGCTAAATGGGTTGAATTCATTGAGACTTTCCCTTATGTCATTAAACACAAGAAGGGAAAAGAAAATGTTATTGCTGATGCATTGTCTCGTCGCTATACTATGCTTTCACAACTTGACTTCAAAATATTTGGTTTGGAGACCATCAAAGATCAATATGTGCATGATGCTGATTTTAAAGATGTAATGCAGAATTGTAAAGAAGGAAGAATGTGGAACAAGTTTGTCGTTAACGATGGATTTGTGTTTCGTGCTAACAAGCTATGCATTCCAGCTAGCTCTGTTCGTCTTTTGTTGTTGCAGGAGGCGCATGGAGGAGGATTAATGGGACACTTTCGCGTGAAGAAGACGGAGGACGTACTTGCTACACATTTTTTTTGGCCAAAGATGAGACGGGATGTTGAGCGTTTTATTGCTCGATGCACTACATGTCAAAAAGCTAAGTCACGACTCAATCCTCATGGTTTATATATGCCTTTGCCTGTACCTAGTGTTCCTTGGGAGGATATATCTATGGACTTTGTTTTAGGTTTACCTCGAACAAAGAAGGGGAGGGATAGCATATTTGTTGTCGTGGATAGATTCTCGAAAATGGCACACTTTATACCATGTCATAAAAGCGATGATGCTGTTAATGTTGCTGATTTGTTCTTTCGTGAAATTATTCGCTTGCATGGTGTGCCAAATACTATTGTTTCAGATCGTGATACTAAATTTCTTAGCCACTTTTGGAGATGTTTATGGGCTAAGTTGGGGACTAAACTGCTTTTTAGTACTACATGTCACCCCCAAACTGATGGACAAACTGAAGTAGTCAATAGAACGTTGTCTACTATGCTTAGGGCTGTTTTGAAGAATAATAAGAAAATGTGGGAGGAATGCTTGCCTCATATTGAATTTGCTTATAATCGTTCATTGCATTCTACTAATAAGATGTGCCCTTTTGAAGTTGTGTATGGTTTCCTACCTCGTGCACCTATTGATTTGTTGCTTCTTCCATCTTCGGAGAAGGTTAATTTTGATGCTAAACAACGTGCTGAATTGATTTTAAAAATGCATGAGTTAACTAAGGAAAACATTGAGCGTATGAATGCTAAATATAAACTTGCTGGAGATAAGGGTAGAAAACATGTTGTGTTTGCACCTGGAGATCTTGTTTGGTTACATTTGCGTAAGGATAGATTTCCTGATTTGCGCAAATCAAAGCTAATGCCACGTGCTGATGGTCCCTTTAAGGTGTTAGAGAAAATAAATGATAATGCATATAAACTTGAGCTGCCTGCAGATTTTGGGGTTAGTCCCACTTTTAACATTGCAGATTTGAAGCCTTATTTGGGTGAGGAAGATGAACTTCCGTCGAGGACGACTTCATTTCAAGAAGGGGAGGATGATGAGGACATCAATACAATTGTTACACCCACAGCCCCTGCTGCTATACATACTCGACCAATTACTAGAGCTTGTGCACGCCAACTAAATTACCAGGTACTTTCGTTTCTTGGTAATGATTCTAATGTTCATGAGAATATGATGCTGCCTAAATTGGATACATTTGTTTTGCTTACAAATGAAGGGCCTAGCTTGGAGAAGGATGAACATTGGAGCAAGAACAAGCATGGAGATGATGGCATGCGCAAGGGGAACAAGAACGGAGTTACAAGTGATGATTTCAGGACTTTGAAGCCACCATAATGGGTGCATGAAGCCTTGGACGAAATATACAAGATGCCACTTCATAAATTTCGTCCCGAGGCTATTTTAGGTGCTGCGTCACCTTATTATTGGGCCAGGCCCATGTAATTTTGAAATACATAAGTATAGGCTATTTTTAGAGTCCGTATGTGTGGGGAAACAAGAGATAGGGTTGATTTCGGACCCCTCCACCAAGGGCCACGAAATTCCCCCCTCTTCCTCCATATATACAGCCCTTAGGGCATCGTTTAGACTTTGGGTTTTGTTTAGATTAAAAGTTCGCCATAGCTGCAACTTCGCGTACTTCGTTTGTGTTCAACGACCAGACAAAGGCGTCACAGAACCCCACCTTGATCAATAAAGCTTTCATCTTATATTCGCAATATCCAGATTGCAATCTTAGTTTCTTGCTTGTTCTTCATTTGCTCGCAGGAAACAGACCCTCGTGGTCAGGTTGATCGTGCCCCGGCGTGGTCAATAACCTCTCGGAGTTGGTTTAGCGATTGCTAAGGCGCGACGTCCTCGCACGTTCGTAGTCGGATCGTCAAAGTCGACTTCCACCAAAGCGAAATCCACCTTCTCATCGAAAGACGGGACACCTTTGCCTCTATCAACTTTGAAGCCACCATAATGGGTGCATGAAGCCTTGGACGAAATATACAAGATGCCACTTCATAAATTTCGTCCCGAGGCTATTATAGGTGCCGCATCACCTTATTATTGGGCCAGGCCCATGTAATTTCGAAATACATAAGTATAGGCTATTTTTAGAGTCCGTGTGTGTGGGGAAACAAGAGATAGGGTTGATTTTGGACCCCTCCACCAAGGGTCACGAAATTCCCCCCTCTTCCTCCATATATACAGCCCTTAGGGCATCGTTTAGACTTTGGGTTTTGTTTAGATTAAAAGTTCGCCATAGCTGCAACTTCGCGTACTTCGTTTGTGTTCAACGACCAGACAAAGGCGTCACAGAACCCCACCTTGATCAATAAAGCTTTCATCTTATATTTGCAATATCCAGATTGCAATCTCAGTTTGTTGCTTGTTCTTCGTTTGCTCGCAGGAAACAGACCCTCGTGGTCAGGTTGATCGTGCTCCGGCATGGTCAATAACCTCTCGGAGTTGGTTTAGCGATTGCTAAGGCGCGACGTCCTCGCACGTTCGTAGTCGGATCGTCAAAGTCGACTGCCACCAAAGCGATATCCATCATCTCATCGAAAGACGGGACACCTTTGCCTATATCAGCAGTACGACCTTCAGGGGAATCATCCCTAGTCAGGAGGCACAATGCGTGGGAAAAATCACACTGGATGTGGTATTCGGCACGCCGAAGAATTACAGGTCCAAAGAAATTACATTCCAAGTGGCCCCGTTCAGCAGCGGATACCACGCCCTCTTGGGGCAGGGCGCATTCACGAGCTTTTAGGCTATACCCCATTAGGGTTACATGAAGCTCAAAATGCCCGGGCCCAATGGAATCATCACTCTAGCTAGTGATCCGGACATCGCACTCTGCGCCGAAAATAAAACCGCCGCACTCGCCCTGGAGGCATTGTCAGAAGCCCTCACGGCCGCAGAACTGACAACACTGCGAGCAACAGTAGACAGAGACGACGTGATACTCGACAAGTGACCTAAATCCACCTCCTTCAAACGGCGGACGAGATAGTCAAATTCCAGGTCCACCCAACGGACCCTTCGAAGACAGCTTCCATCGGGACACAGCTGAACGCCACAATAGACGCCGCACTGCGAGACTTCCTAAGTGAAAATTGGGACATTTTCGCCTGGCACCCCTCAGACATGTCGGGCATCCCATGCAGGCTGGCCGAACACAACCTCAACATACTAAAAGGATACAAGCCAGTCAAGCAGACTCTTAGACGCTTCTCAGAGCCTAAGAAGCAAGCCATGGGGGAAGAGCTAGCCAAGCTACTCGAGGCCGGATTCATCAGAGACATCAAACATCCGGATTGGCTAGCAAACTTGGTAATGGTACAAAAAAAGGACAAATCCTGGCGCTTGTGTGTCAATTTCAAAGACCTAAATAAAGCTTGCCCTAAGGATCCCTTCCCCCTCCCCCGCATTGATCAAATAATCGATGCCACCGCAGGACACGACTCATTGTGTTTCCTTGACGCATACTCCGGATACCATGAAATAAAGATGGCGGAGTCCGACTAGGCTGCAACATCCTTCATCACTCTGTAAGGCCCCTTCTGTTTCAACACCATGCCCTTGGGCTCAAAAACGCTGGTGTAACCTATCAACGCATGATTCAGACATGCCTGGAAAAACAAATCAGCAAGACAGTAGAGGCCTACGTAGACAACGTGGTCGTCAAAACAAGACACGTCGAAACCTTAATAGACGACTTGAGGCTTACGTTCGATAATCTCCGAACATACGACATCAAGCTCAACCCGGAGAAGTGTGTCTTCGGAGTACCCTCCGGAAAATTGCTCGGCTTCATCGTTTCCAATAGAGGAATTGAAGCCAATCCGGCAAAAATCCGAGCTTTGTCACAGTTGGCTATCCCAAGAGACCTCAAGCAGATCCAGAAACTAACTGGATGTGTGGCTGCCTTAAGCGGCTTTATCTCCCTCTTAGGAGAAAAGGCACTACCCTTGTATCGCCTTCTTAGACGCACCAAACACTTCGAGTGGACGGATGCGGCCACAGCCGGACTGGAAGAAATCAAGGCACTCTTGGCCACCAACCCGGTCCTGACCGCACCAAACATTGGCGAACCCATGCTATTATACATAGCCGCAACAAACCAAGTTGTGAGCGCAGTGCTCGTCGCTGAACGAGAGGCAGACGGACACAAGTTCCTGCTCCAAAAGCTGGTATATTACGTGTCAACGGTCCTCACTCCATGTAAATCTCGGTACCCGCACTATCAAAAGATAGCGTATGGCATCCCGGAAACTACGACACTACTTTCAAGAGTGTTCGATCACGGTGGCCTCCGAAGTACCACTCAATGACATAATAAATAACCGCGACGCAACAGGCCGAATTGCTAAATGGGCTATTGAGCTCCTTCCGTTCGACATAACATACAAGCCACGGCGGGCCATTAAGTCGCAAGTACTGGCTGACTTCGTCGCGGAATGGACAGAGGCCGAACTCCCTAAAGAGTATGGCGCGTACTCAAATTGGATCATGCATTTTGAAGGATCCAAAATGCTGGCCGGATTGGGAGCAGGTGTCGTCCTGACTGAGGGAGTCCTAGATTAGGGGTATCCGGAGAGCCGGACTATATACATCGTCCGGACTATAGAAGTGTCAAGATACAAGACTCAAGACTTCGGCCCGTGTCCGGATGGGACTCTCCTTTGGGTGGAAGGCAAGCTTGGCGATCCATATATTATATTTCCTTCCTTGTAACCGACTCCATGTAAACCCTAGCTCTCCAGTGTCTATATAAATCGGAGAGGATGGTCCTTAGAAGGCCGACCACAATTACAATCATACCTTCATAGGCTAGCTCTTAGGGTTTAGCCTCTACGATCTCGTGGTAGATCTACTCTTGTACTACTCATATCTTCAATATTAATCAAACAGGAAGTAGGGTTTTACCTCCATCGAGAGGGCCCGAACCTGGGTAAACATTGTGTCCCTTGCTTCCTGTTACCATCAGCCTGAGATGCACAGATCGGGACCCCCTACCCGAGATCCGCCGGTTTTGACACCGACATTGGTGCTTTCATTGAGAGTTCCTGTGTGTCGTCGCTGCAAAGGCTCGATGGCTCGTCTCGTTGTCAAGGACGACATCACTTCTGGGGGAGCGCTGGCTGTGGGCCAGACTCTCCGGCTTTGCGGCTTCATTATGACCACCCCATCCGCTGTCGCACCGACGATGGCCTCTCGGGTCATCACGCATAACCTTCGCATCGGTTCGGAGCTTGCCGAACAGATGGACCCGATGGAGCTCTCCTCTCTTAACGAGCTCTTGGATCGCATCACCGCTTTGGGAGTCGCTATGGACTACGACCGGATTGGGCTTAAACCCGACCAGAGGGACATTAGATCCACGCCGACCACCCATGAGCACTGTTCAAGATATCTTCCGATAAATCGGCCGATTTATCGCTTACCGTTGTCTGACCGATAAGATAAGTCGGCCAATAAATTAGCCGATATAGTGATAAATCGGCCGATATGCCGATAAACTGGCCGATTTACCCCTTATCATGGGTCGACCGATAAGTTCCCGATAAGCGATATCCCCAACATTGCCCATGAGATAGCGGTAGTGGAGGAACCACACGTGGGTTGCCCCTCAACTTTGAGGTCTAATTATGTCCGGATCACCAAACTCAGTGAGCCGAATACCCACCCAAAGGAAGACATGACCCAGGTCCCGGACTTAGAATCGGGCGTTGGGCCGAAGGGATTAGGTAATACTCCAGATCCCGAATTGTCGGGCTCGATACTTCCCGTGCCCTCGGGCCTCAGATCGGACCAGAATCTGAATTCAGCCAACGACGCCCGCTCGGACTTAAACCGTCTCTCCCGTATCAGGCAGGAGCCCCAGGAGACGTTACACGATTGCTGGGCCAGATTTCTCCTTGCTCTTAATAAAGTCAAGGACTGCTACAAGGAGGACGTAGTCTCTCTTTACTGCAGAAACTGCACGAACAAAGGACTCCTGAATGCTATAAGTCGTCGTGACATAGTGCACTTTATGGACTTGGCAACCATAGTACAGAAGTACTCTGCGATGGAAAGTGCCTGGAAGACCCAAACAGAATTTTGGGATAGTACGGCTGTCGGTGTCAAAACCGGCGGATCTCGGGTAGGGGGTCCCGAACTGTGCATCTAGGCGGATGGTAACAGGAGACAAGGGACACGATGTTTTTACCCAGGTTCGGGCCCTCTCGATGGAGGTAAAACCCTACTCCTGCTTGATTAATATTGATGATATGGGTGGTACAAGAGTGGATCTACCACGAGATCAGAGAGGCTAAACCCTAGAAGCTAGCCTATGGTATGATTGTTGTTCGTCCTACGGACTAAAACTCTCCGGTTTATATAGACACCGGAGAGGGCTAGGGTTACACAGAGTCGGTTACAATGGGAGGAGATCTTCATATCGTATCGCCAAGCTTGCCTTCCACGCCAAGGAAAGTCCCATCCGGACACGGGACGGAGTCTGCAATCTTGTATCTTCATAGTCCGGGAGTCCGGCCAAAGGTCTAGTCCGGCCATCCGGACACCCCCTAATCCAGGACTCCCTCAGTAGCCCCTGAACCAGGCTTCAATGACGACGATTCCGGTGTGCAAGTTGTCTTCGGCATTGCAAGGCGGGTTCCTCCTCCGAATACTTCATAGAAGATGTTGAACACTAGGGTAGTGTGCGGCTCTGCAAAATAAGTTCCACATGCCACCATAGAGAGAATAATATTTGCACCAATCTAATCTGCTGACGTATTCCGCAGCGTGACATCACGCCACGACCAGGCTTTCATTCATTTCACTATTCCACCTCAGCGCGTTTTAGCGAGGCGGTTTCCTTGGCACGTCTTGTCAAAGCAGAGATCGTGTCCCCTTATTCCGGGATTCTCATCAATACTGGCATGGGTAACCCAACCGCGCCATTAACCGCGGCGCTTTAGAGGTAAGCGAGTTTTATTAGGACGGTGGGGGGCTCGTAGTTTCGGCCGCCCATATAAGGGAATAAGGATCTACCCTTTCTATTTACGCCTTCTTCCTCCTTTGCTTATCCGTCCCTGCGTGCTTGAGCCCCAATGCCCAAGCCCGCAATTCCCACCTCGACCTTCTCCAATCATGTCCGGAGCGGGAGGTAGATGGATGGCCTCCTCCGTCACGGAGAGGCACATCAAAAAGTTGAGGAAGGCCGGATACTTGTCTGACGACATCATGCACCGGCTTCCAGATAAGGGGCAACTCATCCCCACCCCTAGGCCCCATGAGAGGGTTGTTTTTCTTCCCCATTTCCTCCGCGGACTGGGTTTTCCTCTTCACCCGTTCGTCCGGGGGCTCATGTTCTACTATGGCCTGGACTTCCACGATCTGGCCCCGAACTTCATCCTCAACATCTCGGTGTTCATCGTCGTGTGCGAGGCCTTCCTCTGCATCCAGCCCCACTTCAGCTTATGGCTGAAGACCTTCAATGTCAAGCCGAAGGTAGTGGGCGGCCGCCAAGCAGAGTGCGGAGGCGCCATGGTGGGCCGGATGGCCAACGTCCTATGGCTCGAAGGCTCCTTCGTGGAAACAATAAAGGGATGGCAGTCGGGGTGGTTCTACATCACCGAGCCGCGCGATCCCAAATGGGCGGCGGCCCCCGAATTCCGATCTGGCTTCCCCACATGGCTCACCTCCTGGAAAGAGATAGGCCTAACGTGGGGGTATTCGGAAGAGCTGACCGGACTTCAAACCTACATCCAAAAGCTGGTGAACAAGAACCTCAAGCTTGTCAACGTAATCCAGGTCATGCTTATCCGGCGGATCCTCCCATGCCAACAACAGGCCTTCAAATTGTGGTAGTTCGATCCGGCACGACACCAAACCTTGAGCGGGCTTTTCGACACTTCGTATGAAGATGCTTGGAAGGTGCTGTTTAAGGGCGCTGAGGCACCCGCATCCGCTACCGAAGATCGCGGATTCAGCTTGCGGCGCGAGGCCAGTGAGGTAAGCTACTCTACCCTTTACGGGATTCTCGTCTTTCATAGTCTGACTCCATGTGGGATCTAAACTCCCTCTCTTGTGACAGAACTGGTTGGAGACATCCGGGCAGATGAACTGTCCGGCTCCCTTACCAAAAGACCCAGCGGACGCCCAATTGACAGGGCTGCTGGTTCCGGCACCCCGCATGGTGCCGGAGAAGAAGGCCAAGAAGAAGGCCACGGGGACCCGAAATAGTTCCCGGTGCCTGGCGGTGTCGGATTTGCGACAACCCCGACGCACCCTCCACCTCCGAAGACGAGGAGGAAGAAGAAGAAGAAGAAGCCTCTCCCCCTCCAACGGGGGGAGGAAAGGAAAGAAAGGTCGTCCCAACTAGGGAAGCCGGAGGGTCCAAGAAGGGGAAGACCCTTCTGCCGGACTACGCCTCCGATGCCGAAGACGGCGGGGAGGAATGGCCACCCAGGGTCAAGCCCCTGGCAAAATCATAAGTGTCCGGCTACCCGAATGACTTATGGCGCTCCTCTTATTATTTGATAGTTCCTGACGCCAAATTTAACTATGCAGTCCGCCTAGAGCTCAGCTCGGTGATTCATCGAGCGGCTCCTTGGATTCGTCGGATGTGAACAGTGCTTCACTTCTCACGGCCTCCTCCCCTCTCCCTACGGACGACACCGAGGTGGAGTCCCGAAAGGGACTAAACCAGGAGGAGGTGGTCCCGGAAGCGCCTCAAGGCGACCTCCCGGACTCCAGGCCCAAAGGTGGTAAAGCCCCAGAGGGATCTAAGTCCGGCTCCGAGCCAGACATTTCTCCGGAACCATCAATGGTTCCAGAGTCCAACAGGCGGCGCCTTCATAAGAAGGGCAAGCCTACGACGCCGGCGACCCCCGTCCATCCGGAGGCGCCGGACAATTTGCTGAGGTGCTTAATGGCGCCTCCATCAACGAAGAACACCGCACTGTTATGAGTGCGGTGATTCAGAAGGTCCACTCCGCCAAGAGCGGGCTGACAGAAGCCTGTACAAGCCTGTTAACAGGCTTTGAGGTATGTGTTAAAAAACATATAAAAAATGTTACCGCATAGATAGTAGCCCCTGATGCTCAGTTCGGCGTTCGGAAAGAAAAGCCGAGCTGAGGATCTAAAAATATATACGCGGGAGTCTAATAAAAATATGTCAATATGGGAATGCAGGCTGCGCTGCTGACCTCTGCTGCACTGACTGCGGAGGTCAATGCCTTGAAGGAGAACCTCGAGCGGTCCGAGAACGAGCTCGGCCGTGCCAAGAAGCAGCTCGAGGACAAGGAGGGTATGTAATACCGCAATGAAATGTATATAGAAATACTTGGTTGCAAATAATGACAGGACCAACGTAAATGTTGCAGGGGCCGCAGCCGAGGTGGCGACCCTGAAGGAGGCGGTCTCCAAGGCCGAGAACAGAGCGGCCTTGGAGCGCACCGAGCGAGAGAAGCAGGAGGCGCGGGTGGCGAAGGTGCGGCAAGAGCTCCAGGCTCTCGTGGAAAAACATGAGAGTTTGGAGCGTGACTCGAAGACTCGAGAGTCCGAGCTCGCCTTGGCTCTTGAGAGTGCCAAAAACGCTAAGGCCGAAGCCCAGAAGGCCCTCCAGGAGATCGAGGCGATGAAGAAGATAGCTGCAGGTAAGGCATTCTTTATGCAAAGCAAGAATATAAAAGTTAATTATCTGTTACTGACCCGAATCCGGAGCTCTCCAGGAGCGTTCGCCGATCTGCCCTGTAGTGTGTCTGATGCCGCCGCATACTACCGAGCCGAAGAGGGGAGCTCGACGGAAAAAGTGGTCTGGTCTCAGTATGCTGAGGCCGAACATCCATTGCCCCTGAGCGACCAGCTGAAGCAGCTGGTCGAGCTCCACAAGGTGTCCGAACAGGCCATGAAGGGCCTCATAGCTCGGCTGTGGCATGGAGAGGCCATGCCTGGGAGCTACTTCGGTCTGGTGCGGCGGCTGGTGGACACGTGTCCGTGGATTGAGGTCGTCAAGCGCTCCGTCTGTATCGAAGGTGCCCGTCGGGGCCTTGCCAATGCTAAATCGCACTGGGGCAAGCTGGACATTGAGAAGCTTTTGACGGACGCACCACCGCCGGGCAAGGAGTATCGCACGCCCGAGATGTATTATAAGGGCGTCCTGAAGGGTGCTCACCGTATAGCAGACGTATGCTCCAAAGATGTAATTTTTGAGTAGACTCGCATTTGTTATCCTGTACGCTGAAAACTTTGTTCATATGCATTAAGCAATGCTTGTTAATTTAAAATATTACCTTCTGTGCGGCCGTTTATCAACTCTGAGAGATGCAAGTCGTCGGCTTCGACCCCCATGCCACGAGTGCTGGGGTGTTCGGGATAAACCTGAGTGCTCTTGTTCCCATTCTTGGGTCCATCTAGGGAGGCGCTCAGCACAACGAACCAGGCCGTCGGACTTATAATGCTTTATCACTCTCACTTGGCCATAGAATTCTATAATTTCAAATTTCGGCGAAGCCCCTAGTATTCGGAAGACCGAGTTCGGGGCGCTATCCACGCCTAGGCCGGATAAGTCTGGTTCCTCGCTCTAAGCGGCATAAGTCTTTAAAGACTCGAAAAACCTCGCGAACAGTGACTAGTCTCTCGCACTATCATGACGGTTAGTTTTAGCTTTCTATAATGAGGTGTTAACCTGATAGAGGCGGAGGTGTCCCGTCTTTCGATGAGATGATAACTATCGATTTGGTGGAGACGACTTTGACGATCCGACTACAAACGTGCACGACGTTGCGCCTTAGCAATCGCTAAACCAATCTCCTGAGGTTACTGACGATGCCGGAAGCACGGTCAACCTGACCACGAAGGTCTATTCCTGCAAGCAATCGAAGAATGAGCAAGAATATGATAAAGCAATCTGAATATTGCAAATATATATGAGGTATTGATAATGGTGGGGATCCGGAAGCGGTCTTGGTCTGGTCGTTGGACACAAACGAAGTACACGAAGTTGCAATGGCTAACTTTTAACTAAACAAATCCCAAGGAAAAGCTACTAGATGGATCTACTTATATAGGAGCAAGGGGTGGCGGCCAAGGAGGTGGGAGGACGTCCCAAGGCAGCCTAAAACTAAATCTAGGTCGTACAAGGCCAATGGGCCCAAGTGGAGGTGATGTAACACCTTTGGACTTGTAGTTTGACTCGGATTCTGCTGCAGCATCAGATTGTTTCGTCCACAACTCAACGCTCCGGACGAATTTGAAGGTGATTCCAAGTGGGTTGGAAAGTGCACGAAATCTAGTTTCCAACAAAAAAAGAATCACCCAATTCGGAGTCCGTATGAAAAACTTGTGTGCGTTTTGAGTCAGGTGTGTCTGTGCAGTCCGAATCTGAAGCCAGAACGTGAGAGACTTGGACTCTATCTTCTCTTGGGCCAAAAGTGACGTGAGAGAACTTTTTGGACAGCAAATAAACATCTCTTTCTTCCTTATCTTCATATGTGGATTGTACAAATGTCCCATACACCTGCAATTAGACAAAACACAAAAGTGTGTGAAGTATTTTTGTTCTGGATAACATAAATAGATTATTGAATAGTTTGCACTAGAAATCACCTGACAAATATGCATATATGCAATATTTTTGGTCATATCAAAGGTAGTCATGTCCTCATCATAATCCAGCTCAACTGGGGCACAATCGTAGTAGTTCTCCTAGCGCTACCTTAGCCAACATTGCGGAACGTAAGGTACTAAAACATGGGAGCCGGGCAAACCCAACTATTGACCAAAGACATGATTCGGAGCCGATGCATATAGTGTTATAAGTTCGGGGTGCTGCACTCATGAGAGTGTTCGGTCTTCTCACACCATGTTATGGGGTGCTTAAGACCCTGGTGTATTGGCCATACCAAAGTGTACGGTTGCATAATGTCATGACTGAACATATTTGTATATATAAAAAATAAATGAGTACAATAATAGATAAGAGATATGTATTGTTTATTAAAAAAGGGCTGCTGCGAAAGCAGAACGATACAAGTAGTGCGATAAGCAAGAGATGGGATTATTTGACATGTCCCCCTCCAGGGGCAAGCTGCGGGATTTTAAGTAAAACAGGTATTAAGCTCGTTATAGAGACCACCTGGACATTTAACGCGGCTTGTTTTCTCCCTGGCTGTTGCATCGTATGTTCGGCGAGTGTGTTGCCGGACAGGCCTTCCAAATAGTTGGGTCCTGAAAGTGTATAAAAAGGAAACGGCGGAATAGGGAGCCCCTTAGTGCGGTTGAACCGCATTCTGGACGTGTCGTAGTTGTGCCCCTCCCCTTATGCCCACGGTATCTCTAAGGCATAATTATGTACGCATGGTACCGATATCACCATCTGGCGAGGGCTGGGGTTGGGGCCGCACTGCTATGCTTGCTCGAGACGTGCCAGCCGGATTTATTGTAGGTTACTTTGGGCTCGCTTGACGTTGTTCGGATGTTTGACACCTGGATTGGAGAATTGCCTTGAGAGGCTACTCTGTACTTCCGCCGCTAGGGCCGCCGTGTGCTCCTCCGTTCGGAGAGAGCATTCGGTGTTTCCATTTACTGTGATGACTCCACGAGGTCCTGGCGTCTTGAGCTTGAGATATGCGTAGTGCGGCACCACATTGAATTTTGCAAATGCGGTTCGTCCGAGCAGGGCGTGATAGCCACTGCGGAATGGGACTATGTCGAAGATTAACTCTTCGCTTCGGAAATTATCTGGGGATCCGAAGACCACTTCGAGTGTAACCGAGCCTGTACAGCTGGCTTCTACACCTGGTATGATGCCTTTAAAGGTTGTCTTTGTGGGTTTAATCCTTGAGGGATCTATACCCATTTTTTGCACTGTATCCTGATAAAGCAGGTTCAGGCTGCTGCCGCCGTCCATCAGGACTCTGGTGAGGTGAAATTCGTCAATGATCGGGTCTAGGACAAATGCGGCGAATCCGCCGTGACGGATGCTGGTGGGGTGGTCCCTTCGATCGAAGGTGATCGGGCAGGAGGACTATGCGTTGAAATTTGGGGCGAATGGCTCCAATGCATAGACGTCCTTGAGAGCACGCTTTCGCTCCCTTTTGGGGATGTGGGTTGCGTATATCATGTTCACCGTCCGCACTTGCGGGGGGAATCCCTTCTGTCCTCTATTGTTCGGCGGCCGGGGCTCCTCCTCGTCATCGCTATGCAGCCCCTTGTCTCTGGTTTTGGCGCTTAACTTGCCTGCCTGCTTGAACACCCAACAATCCCTGTTGGTGTGGTTGGCTGGTTGTTCGGGGGTGCCGTGTATCTGGCACGAGTGGTCGAGTATCCGATCTAAGTTGGATCGGCCCGGAGGGTTTCTTTTGAATGGCTTCTTCCGCTAACCGGGTTTAGAGCCTCTGAATTCGGCGTTGACTGCCGTATCCTCAGTATTGTCGCCGTTAATGCCGCGCTTGTGCTTGTTGCGACGTGACCTGCCATTGTTGTCCTTGGTATCCGAATTGCCAGGGCTCTTGGTTATGTTATTGCTGCGAGCTAGCCAGCTGTCTTCTCCCGCACAAAAGCAGGTCATGAGTGTCGTGAGGGCTGCCATAGATTTCGGCTTTTCCTGTCCTAGGTGCCGGGCAAGCCATTCGTCTCGGATGTTGTGCCTGAAGGCAGCAAGGGCCTCGGCGTCCGGACAGTCGACTATTTGATTTTCCTTAGTTAGGAACCGTGTCCAGAATTGCCTGGCCGATTCCTCTGGCTGCTGGATTATGTGGCTTAGGTCATCGGCGTCTGGTGGTCGCACATAAGTGCCCTGGAAGTTGTCAAGGAATGCGGATTCCAGGTCCTCCCAGCAACTAATTGACTTTGCTGGCAGGCTGTTAAGCCAATGTCGAGCTGGTCCTTTAAGCTTGAGCGGGAGGTATTTGATGGCATGTAGATCATCACCACGGGCCATGTGGATATGAAGGAGATAATCCTTGATCCATACCGCAGGATCTGTTGTGCCATCGTATGATTCGATGTTCACGGGTTTAAAGCCCTCGGGGATTTGATGATCCATTACTTCGTATGTGAAGCATAGTGGGTGTGCGGCGCCCCTGTATTGGGCTGTATCGCGACGCAGCTCAAATGAGCTTGGTCTGTTGTATTCGGCCTGGCCATACTTATCATGTCCAGCGTGACGGCTAGCGTCATGTGAAGTGGGGCGCCCATGCAATCCGTAGATCAATCTTGTTTGCCTTGCCTTATTTTCCAATATGTCTCGCAGGTCTGTTGCGTCTCCCCGTACTCTGGTATGTCTTGAGCGGTGTCGGGGTGCAGCTTGGGTCGAGGGCCTGAAGGCCTCTCTGTCGCGGCCACAGGGTGGCCGATCGGGCGCATCGTACGCTGGTGATGTAGGTTTAGTTGCTTCCTCCTCAAGTTGGGGTAGCAGCCTGTGCTTTGGGTAGCTCTTGGAGGGGCGCTCGAGTTTATACTCTTCGGCCGCCAGGACTTCGGTCCATCTGTCGGCTAGCAAGTCTTGGTCAGCTCTAAGTTGCTGCTGTTTTTTCTTGAGGCTGCTTGCTGTGGCCATAAGCCTGCGTTTGAAATGCTCTTGTTCGACGGGATCCTCTGGCACGACGAATTCGTCGTCGTCGAGGCTTGCCTCGTCTTCGGAGGGAGGCATATAGTTGTCGTCCTCAACCTCTCTGTCGGCCGCCCTCTCATGAGGGCTGGCTCCTTCGTCCTCCTGCACTGAATCCTGCTGGAGGGGGTTATCTTCGGCACTGTCCAGCGTGTTGTTATCTCCGGTGCCAAAATCGCCGTTTTTGCTTTGGCGAGACTTAGAGCGGCGCCGCTGACGTTGGCGCTTGGGTTGCTTCTTGGAGGGGTCATCCTCCATTTTTTCCTCGCCATCCCCTGCTTTGGGGGTGTCCACCATGTATATGTCATATGAAGAGGTGGCTTTCCAGTTCCCTATAGGTGCTGGTTCTTGGTCGTCTCCTTCATCGGCGTCCATACCGTCGATGTCTTCGGAGTCAAAGTCGAGCATGTCGGTTAAAATCGTCGACAGTGGCTACGAAGTGGGTGGTGGGTGGGCCTCGAATTTCTTTGTCGTCTATATCCCAACCATGCTGACCGTAGTTCGGCCAGGGCTCTCCTGACAAAGAGAGAGACTTTAGTAAATTCAGGATATCGCCAAAGGGCGAGTGCTGAAAGACGTCCGTGGCGGTGAACTCCATGATCGGAGCCCAACCGGGTTCAATCGGAAGAGGTGCGGGATATACGGAGTCCGGAACGGAGTCCGGCACCTTGGAGTCACGGGCCCTGCAAAGGACTAGGCTGGTATTCGGCTCTATCGCCGTAGAGATTGCGGCTTCCGGGGTGGCGTCCAACCGTCCATCCCCAACTAGCGCAGTCGGCTCCGAGCTAATGGTCGGAGCGGGCACCTGAGCGATGCTTTGGGTGTTGTCCGGCGGCAGAGCTAGATCATGCCCATCGAGACAGTGCGGCACGCTCGGTCGTGGCTCGAATCCGTCGAAGATCAAGTCCCCGCGGATGCCGGCCGTGTAGTTTAAACTTCCAAACCTGACCTGATGGCCAGGGGCGTAGCTTTCGATCTGCTCCAGATGGCCAACCGAGTTGGCCCGCAGTGCGAAGCCGCCGAATACGAAGATCTTTTCGGGGAGAAAGGTCTCACCCTGGACCACGTCGTGGTTGATGATCGAAGAAGCCATCGGGCCTAAGGGCGACGACACAGAGGAACTCTCAATGAAAGCACCAATGTCGGTGTCAAAACCGGCGGATCTTGGGTAGGGGGTCCCGAACTGTGCGTCTAGGCGGATGGTAAAAGGAGACAAGGGACACGATGTTTTTACCCAGGTTCGGGCCCTCTCGATGGAGGTAAAACCCTACTCCTGCTTGATTAATATTGATGATATGGGTGGTACAAGAGTAGATCTACCACGAGATCAAAGAGGCTAAACCCTAGAAGCTAGCCTATGGTATGATTGTTGTTCATCCTACGGACTAAAACTCTCCGATTTATATAAACACTGGAGAGGGCTAGGGTTACATAGAGTCGGTTACAATGGGAGGAGATCTTCATATCGTATCGCCAACCTTGCCTTCCACGCCAAGGAAAGTCCCATCCGGACACGGGACGAAGTCTGCAATCTTGTATCCTCATAGTCCGGGAGTCCGGCCATCCCGACACCCCCTAATCCAGAACCCCTCAACGGCCCTCACCAGAACCTTTGTCCGAACTAAACGGCCAAACTCTCATAAGTCGACCAACTCAATTCCCAACAAACCAAAACCCTCCCCAGGGCGTGGAACCGTATTGGAAAAATGGCTCAACGGGCCATGTAAGCTTCACAGCACGCCGGATGCAATGCCCACCCATAGCCTTAGAGCATGTTGGATACTCCGACAGGTAGCTAAGAGTGGCGAGGATCTCCCTGAGAACCATAAAGCAGAACCACATCCCGCCAAGGAACACAATGCGGTACTGACAGTCTTCGAGACCTTCGCCTCAAACAATAGGCGCAAGCGAGCGCATCGAAGCTCCACTGAAATTTGCCATGTGGCAAAAATAAATCCGTGGAACGACACTGCTATAACCTTCAATGCCAGTGACTAACCAAAATTCCAGTCCATCCGGGCATCGGCCGCTCTGGTCCTCAGCCCAATAGTGGACGGCTTTCGGCTCACTAAAGTACTCATGGACGGCGGAAGCGGATTAAACCTAATCTACGAAGAAACACTCAAGAAGATGGAGATTGACAAAAGACGCATTCAACAAAGTGGCACAACCTTCAGGGGAATTATCCCTAGTCGGGAGGCACGGTGTGCGGGAAAAATCACACTCGATGTGGTATTTGGCACCCCAGAGAATTACAGGTCTGAAGAAATCACCTTCCAAGTGGCTCCTTTCAACAGCAGATACCACGCCCTTCTAGGGCGGGACGCGTTTGCAAGCTCTCAAGTCATACCCCATTACGGGTACATGAAGCTTAAAATGCCCGGACCCAATGGAATTATCACTCTAGCTAGTGATCTGGACGTCGCACTCCGCGCCGAAAACAAAACCGCAGCACTAGCTTTGGAAGCACTATCCGAAGCCCTAGCGGTAGAAGAATTAACAACACCGCGCGCCACCGTGGACAGGGACGACGTGATACTCGACAAGCGACCCAAGTCCACCTCATTTAAACCCGCAGATGAGATAGTCAAATTCCAAGTCCACCCAACGGACCCCATGAAGACAGCTTCCATCGGGACATGGTTAACCCCACTATGGACGCCGCACTGCGCGACTTCTTACGCGAGAATTGGGATATCTTCGCCTAGAACCCATCGGACATGCCGGGAATCCCATGCGAATTGGCCGAACACATCCTGATGCGGAGCATCCCACGTTCATCCCCATGTACACTCCGACTACTCTCCAAGCCCCAAGAGGACATATGAAGAGACCTTAACCATACGCCATTGGGCACAAGGTGAACTCACTCCTCTTCGAACCGTCACTTTCCACATGTGAGACATGGCTACTACTTCATGCATGGACCTTGCATACACTCAGGTACAACCGAGACGACCATGGAGGATCCAAGGACCAAGGCCAAGCATGGAAGAGGAGAATGAAGAAGAAGCAGGGACAAGCTTCTAGAAATCCCGGACCTTCCGGCCCCCGGACCTTCCGGCCTGCCCGGAACCTCTGACCCCCGGAGTCCAGACCAGCCCCGAGCGCGCCAACTCTCTGGATAGCCCGGAACCCGGCCGGAACCTGCCCGGAACTTCCGGAGCACGGAACTTCCGGCCCCACCCGGAACTTCCGGCCTGCCTGTGCGCAGAGGACCGGCCAAGGGCCCATGTATCCCCCTCTCACTTACCCCTTCGTGGGCTAGCACTATATATACTCCCCCACCTCCTCCTAGTTAGAGTTAGCATAGGTTTAGCTCATATTTTGTGTGAGAGCCTTGATCATCCACTTGGTTACTTCTCCTCGGAGCTCACGACCTCTTCGGAGAAGATCTCCCAAGCGGATTCAAGACCCCTTTACGGGAAGATCCCCTCGTGGATTCAAGACCTCCTCACGAAGAAGAACGGTTACTCGTGTATCGTCCGTTGTTGACTTTGTATCTCGTGCTACTCATGCTTCGATGATCTAGACCTTGTGTGATTGATCTCTTGTCGGTTGAGTGTTTCTCTCGTTCCTCCCCGTGATTTCCTCGTGTTCTTCCGCGCGTTGTTCGTGTTTTCCCCGTAGGATCCACTCCAAACATGAAAGATCGTCCCCATAGGGTTCCGCCCTACATCATCTTGGTATCATGAGCCACGTTGATCACGTTTTTGGAGCCCCTACCCCGTGTTTTCTAGCTTGATTTTGTTGATTTCTTCCTAAATCTGAAAATCCACACCAAAAATAGCCCCCAATTTTTTTTGTGATTTGTTGGTTTTGATGATGTTTTGTTGATTTTGATCCATGGATTCGCTGTGTTATGAGTGGATATAGCATTCCCCATCTTTTCCCCCATTTCCATCCACGAAATCTCCCCAATTTTGACCCCGAAAATCGAGTTTTTCCACCCCCGTTCTCAGATCTGGAATTTAGGGTTCGTCCCGGACGAAATTCCACGACCCTCGGAACTTCCGAACTCCCCCGGAACTTCCGTCCCCCAGAACTTCCGTCCTAACCCCGGAACTTCCGGGCTAAACTGAAAGTTTACCCCAAAAATCCCCAGACCCCCGGCACTTTTTCCGCGACCCCCGGAACTTCCGGAGCTCGGAACTTCCGGCCCTAACCCCGGAACTTCCGGCCTAACCAGAGACATTGCACCGAAATTTCAGCTTCAGCCTCTTTCACCTTTTTCATCGTAACTTTTCGCTCCGAACTCCGATTTGAGTGTTCTTTGGCTCGTTTTGAAGCTATCAACGTGACCGAGGTCCTCACGTTGGTTTCACCACCATTTGACTCCATCAAATGTTCGGAACTTTGGCATCTTTGCCTAGGCCTTCGACCATAACATCAACATTGCCACCACCGACTTCCGCAACCTAACCCATTTGGTTCCCCATAGCATTGGAGGTTGTTTGAGTAGTGACTTGAGTCTACTAAGGTGTTTAGGCTACTTAGGGACAGTTGCTTCTTCATCAACCACCACCATAACTTCCGCATAGGCTTGCCCACCATGCGCTTCCACCACCCCAACTTAACCCAATTGTTGTTTGAGCTTGTTTGAGTTGTGGCTTGTGTCTCCTAAGGTGTTTCGGCTACTTAGGGACGGCAACTTCAACACCGACACGTGTATAGCCCATCATCCCACTTCTGTTTTGCCAAGTGCAAACCACCACCGCATTCCCGCTACCACCATTTGACATTTGACATTTGAGATTTTGAGTTCGCGGTTTTTCCGTTTCCTAAGGTGTTTTGGCTACTTAGGGACGAGACTCCATCATCTTGGTTTCTACATCAAGAACACCGCCACTCATCATCGCCGGACGGTAAACTCCATATCATCTTGGTATCGTGGTATCCCTCCATTGTAGATTCCCCTTGCCATTGCATTGTTAACCCCTAGCCATTTTGCGTTACTTGCCTATCGAGACTAGCCATTTGAGTATTGCCGGCAATGTTACTTGTGCGCATTAGTGATCATACTTCCCATAGCATACATGCCATATCATCGTGGTGCATATATTGCTATCATATCTTGTGCCACAAGTTTGTTCCCGCATATACACAATTGCTATCTTGATTTGTGCATTGTGCAAAAGTGGTCATACAAAAAAAAGAAATAAAGCTTTTACGCAAAAGAGAAAGAGAGCAAAGAGCTTGTAAGCAAGTGCCATAGCATCATACCACATTGCATATAAGATTGTCACATCCGATCATCTTGGATCATCTTGAGAGAAACACCGGGGACCATACATACATAGCATACTTGGGATAGAAGTTTATCCATTTTTCATCTTATAGGTTGTGCACAAGTGTCGTATCCGCCTATTGAGCAATCGTGCTAGTGTCTCTCTTGAGTTGTGCAACACGAGCGTTTTCTCTGGATTCCACATTTTGTGCTCATTCCTTGGTTGCACGACCCCATTTATCTATCCGTGTGTGTGTTTCCGCGTGCCACATATTGCTATTGGTCCATTTGTTTCGCTTGCGAATTTGTGAATCTCTTTCAACATTATTGACTCTTGCGAACATTTTGCATTAAATTTTTGTGCCACTATCCTCACCGAGCTCCACTATAAGCTTTACTTGTGTAGGTGTGAGAACCGACAAGGATTGGTACCAATAGTGCTATTTCATTGTCCGCATTTGAGTGAACTTGATTCATTTTCAACATCGGTCAAGGTACATTGGTATAAGTTCTTCTCTTTCTCCCACTCATATTTGCTCGAGTCTTGTGATGGGTAGGCAAGGCATTTCCTCTCCGGTCCTCTACAACAATGACGGCGTGAACAACTACATCACCAAAGCGTCTATCTTCGATCTACAATGACAAGTGCAAGGCACACAATCAAGATTGCGAGAGCACATCGACAAGAAGCTTGCCGCATATAAAGAGGAGCAAGATGCAAGGATGGAGGAGATTAGAGCCTTGATCAAGTCTTCCTCCCCTTCATCATCTTCAAGGCAGCGACATTCAAGCCACAAGTCTTCGGAGCGCGAAAACGATGCAAGAGCAAGTCGTCCACGTCCACATCTACATGGCGACCACCATCACGTTCGTGATCAACATTGTCATAAAGGGCAAGTCACCTCCAAGCATCATGTGCATGATGACTAACGACATCTACTACGAGCTCAAGCGCAACAATGACACCATCATCATGAAGATGCTCCACAAGCGCAGATGCAAAAGTCCCAACAAGCACTACTTCACGCCAAGTACAAGCTTCATGAGAAAAAGAGAAGACCGCGAGACGACCACCACCAAGATGGCGCTACGGCTACAACAACCACTTTGGCATCTTTGCCAAGTGCTATCAAGGCATCTTCGCCTTTGGACGTACGGCATCTTCGCCTACTTCCCACGTGTACGCCTACATCGACTTCATCAAGTCCAAGGCGACCACCTACAAGCGAGGGTGACACTTCTATCTTTGTAAGCCCCTCAAGGATGATGGCCGAGCATGGGAAACTCCCTTCGGTCATGGAGACGAGCTACGAGGTGCCACATCATATGGGCCTCCAACACCAAGACGGCGACAAGAAGGTCGAGCAAGGGCCATCCCCTTCGACCACGGCGATAGGAATTGAGCATGGAGACATTTGCACTAACATCTCTCGGACACCCACATATGTCGAGATGCCCCATTTGCCATGTGAGGAGAGCCACAAACACATGAGTGATATGAGTGACTCCACCATACCTGACATTGAGAGCATTTCCTATGAGAGGATGAGTGTGACCACCACTAGCCCCACACATGAGAGCATGCCACACATCCTATGTGATGAGGACATGACTACCTTGGATATGACCAAAAATATTGCATATATGCATATTTGTCAGGTGATTTCTAGTGCAAACTATTCAATAATCTATTTATGTTATCCAGAACAAAAATACTTCACACACTTTTGTGTTTTGTCTAATTGCAGGTGTATGGGACGTTTGTACAATCCACATATGAAGATAAGGAAGAAAGAGATGTTTATTTGCTGTCCAAAAAGTTCTCTCACGTCACTTTTGGCCCAAGAGAAGATAGAGTCCAAGTCTCTCACGTTCTGGATTCAGATTCGGACTGCACAGACACACCTGACTCAAAACGCACACAAGTTTTTCATACGGACTCCGAATTGGGTGATTCTTTTTTTGTTGGAAACTAGATTTCGTGCACTTTCCAACCCAATTGGAATAACCTTCAAATTCGTCCGGAGCGTTGAGTTGTGGACGAAACAATCTGATGCTGCAGCAGAATCCGAGTCAAACTACAAGTCCAAAGGTGTTACATCACCTCCACTTGGGCCCATTGGCCTTGTACGACCTAGATTTAGTTTTAGGCTGCCTTGGGACGTCCTACCACCTCCTTGGCCGCCACCCCTTGCTCCTATATAAGTAGATCCATCTAGTAGCTTTTCCTTGGGATTTGTTTAGTTAAAAGTTAGCCATTGCAACTTCGTGTACTTCGTTTGTGTCCAACGACCAGACCAAGACCGCTTACGGATCCCCATCTTTATCAAAACTTTATATATACTCGCAATATTCAGATTGCTTTTGTCATATTCTTGCTTGTTCTTCGATTGCTTGCAGGAATAGACCTTCGTGGTCAGGTTGATCGTGCTTCCGGTGTGGTCAATAACCTCAGGAGATTGGTTTAGCGATTGCTAAGGCGCAACGTCGTGCACGTTTGTAGTCGGATCGTCAAAGTCGTCTCCACCAAATCGATAGTTATCATCTCATCGAAAGATCGGGACACCCCGCCTCTATCACTATGTGAGGTTGAGCGCGATTTGAGTGACTCCACCAACCATATGAGTGAGTGCATCCTTGAGGTAGTGAGTGAGCCACAACACTTAGAGAGTGAGGTAGTTGACACGGCATGTGAGGCCACTATGATTTCTAACGACTTAACCTCTACTCCTAGTGTGTTTTCTTCTTTGGTGCTAGGTCTCCTACATGACGACATGCCTACCATCGACGAGTCCATCCCTCCAATGGAAAAACCGATGGCCATGGTGGACGATGATGCACCCCCCACATGGTTCCATCAAGATGAAGATGACAACGAATGGATCTTGGACACCTGACCTACAACACATGAGCGACGCTCCAAAGGTAACATAGGTGATGGTGCTTCTTTTGTCCCACTAGTGGACTCTCTTGACATCGATTGCTCCCATGATGTTGACACACCTATTACCATGCTTCATGCTAGTGAGACTTCTTCATGTCATGACTTACCAATTTATGATGAATATGATGATGAGCATGTTGAGTTGCCTAGTTGTGATGCTATGCTTCATAGGATATCTTGTGGAAATTCTATTGGTCACGTCATGTTTGATAATCCTTTGAACTTGTCATATGCTATGAGTGAGATCTCCCATATTGCATCATTACAATCTCAACATAGTAACTATGCATGCCCCATTAAAATCAATCCCATTTGCACTTATGGCATAGATGACGAGATGATGGTCATTGGCTTTTGCTTTTCATGTGATGATATTACCATGCTTCCTTTACATAATTTGCGCAATTCATCTACTATGTCATGCCATGATCACATTGTTCCAAATATGCATTGTTTTGGATGTTGTCAATATTCTCCACGTGATGTTTCCATTAATGATAATGAGGACAACCCCATAGTTTCCTCATACATGTTTGGAGATTTTGATTCATCCCATCCTTTGCATGATTTCCATGATTGCTTGCACCATATGCATTCCATGAATAACAATGCTCTAGATATTTCTCATGATGCATTACATCCTTTGAGTCTCCATTATGCCATACATAATAACAAACCTATCATGATGGATGACATGTTTCTATATCACGCATCTCATTTATTTGAGCATTGGATATTTTGTGCTAACTGACACATGCCCGTGCGCATCATGATGGATGATGTGTACATATACCATGCACACACAATTTTCTCTTTGTCTTTGTTTTGTGTAGGTACTCATGTATACTCGTCAACCTCTCAATCCCAAGAGTTGACAAAACGAGCTCTTGAGAGCAACGACACTTTGGGATCCCGTGGACTATCCTTACCACCGTTCCCTTCGTGCAAGGACTACACACATCTCTTTTACTTGGCTCTCACATGGCTATGGGCTATCTACCACTTGTCACCTTATGCCCATACTATCGTGTTCACTTTGCATGTTATGCCTCTTTACATGACTTTGCCATGCAATTGTGACCCTTGCTTGCATTTACCCATGATGCACCATTATGATATTCCTATATGTATTTGCATGCTTGGTGGAGATCCTTGTTGCTATTGCCATGTTTATCATGTGCCCCATGCTATCGATGCTTGTTGTGTTGGGAGAGTCATGATGTCCCATTGCTATTCACATATGGCCTCTCGCCAATACATTGATGATATTTTGCTCATATCTTGCTTTCATGCTTGTGCTATGACATGTGAATTATTCATGCCCACTATTTGCAAACATGACATGCTTGCTATTATTCCATCTAGTATGTTACATCTTTGCACTACTAGCTTGCTTGACTTGATCGCTATGATTTCTTGCTATGTTGCATCACCCATGTTCCACTATTACTCGCTTTCTTGGGTTGATGACATATTTGTTCATGCCTCTCACATGATACATCTTGTTCATTGTCGCTTGCCTCCAATTGTTGCATGTATGCTTAGTGCTCTTGGAGACTTGGACACTTTACTTGTGATGCATGCTTGTTTGATTGAGCCTCTTGTATTTGGTTGTTCTCGCATCATATGCCTCCATACTATGAAATGCTCCATTGTACTTTCTTATGATGACCATGATGCATACACTTGTTGGGTATCTTACCACACGAATGATAGGTTTTGCACTTCCGCTAACCTCATTTGTTTTTCCGAGTGTTTGCCATGTTCTTTCATTTTGAAGGTTTCACAAGGCATTACCGTCATGAGACATATTGGTTATGTGAAGGCATACATGATGTGCAACTCCAACATGTTCAGGAACATTCTTGAGGTGAACTCCTTCTCTTTGAGCCATCCTCAAATACGCATATTGGATGGGTCACTCTTTCATTGTTGTTTCCTTCTTATTGTCTACATGATACATCTCGCGGATGGAGGAGCAACATTGGAGATCGGCTCTATGGACCTTCACATTGAGGAGCGCTCGCACTTATTAGATGCACCTCCGGAACTCCTCTCTTGCCACGACCTCGAGCATTGGTACACCAACACCTCCATATTTGTTGATTGTGCTCATACATGTCATGCTCGACGGACATATCATTCTCACCACAAGTTTGCACCCTATGCATGGATTGACTCACATTATGATTGCCTTGTTGCATGTATTCCTATGTCATCCATGATATATGAGCTTGTTCACTTCCTTAGAAAACTTGTTGTGATCTTCCTTGATGGCATTTTCGTACATCATGATCATATTGTCCACCATCAATTGCATGATGACATTCACATATTGAGCATCCATTGCTATGTTCATGCTTTTGATGCACCATCCCATTATGACATCATTTTGCACCGTGGTTGCATTGTGATAAGGACATGACTACCTTGGATATGACCAAAAATATTGCATATACGCATATTTGTAAGGTGATTTCTAGTGCAAACTATTCAATAATCTATTTATGTTATCCAGAACAAAAATACTTCACACACTTTTGTGTTTTGTCTAATTGCAGGTGTATGGGACATTTGTACAATCCACATATAAAGATAAGGAAGAAAGAGATGTTTATTTGCTGTCCAAAAAGTTCTCTCACGTCACTTTTGGCCCAAGAGAAGATAGAGTCCAAGTCTCTCACGTTCTGGATTCAGATTCGGACTGCACAGACACACCTGACTCAAAATGCACAGAAGTTTTTCATACGGACTCCGAATTGGGTGATTCTTTTTTTGTTGGAAACTAGATTTCGTGAACTTTCCAACCCAATTGGAATCACCTTCAAATTCGTATGGAGCATTGAGTTGTGGACGAAACAATATGATGCTGCAGCAGAATCCGAGTCAAACTACAAGTCCAAAGGTGTTACATCACCTCCACTTGGGCCCATTGGCCTTGTACGACCTAGATTTAGTTTTAGGCTGCCTTGGGACGTCCTCCAACCTTCTTGGCCGCCACCCCTTGCTCCTATATAAGTAGATCCATCTAGTAGCTTTTCCTTGGGATTTGTTTAGTTAAAAGTTAGCCATTGCAACTTCGTGTGCTTCGTTTGTGTCCAACGACCAGACCAAGACCACTTTTCGGATCCCCACCATTATCAATACTTCATACATATTCGCGATATTCAGATTGCTTTTATCATATTCTTGCTTGTTCTTCGATTGCTTGCAGGAATAGACCTTCGTGGTCAGGTTGATCGTGCTCCGGCGTGGTCAATAACCTCTCGGAGTTGGTTTAGCGATTGCTAAGGCACAACGTCGTTGCACGTTTGTAATCGAATCGTCAAAGTCGTCTCCACCAAATCGATAGTTGTCATCTCATCGAAAAATCGGGACACCCCGCCTCTATCAAGTGATAAGGACATGACTACCTTGGATATGACCAAAAATATTGCATATATGCATATTTGTAAGGTGATTTCTAGTGCAAACTATTCAATAATCTATTTATGTTATCCAGAACAAAAATACTTCACACACTTTTGTGTTTTGTCTAATTGCAGATGTATGGGACATTTGTACAATCCACATATGAAGATAAGGAAGAAAGAGATGTTTATTTGCTGTCCAAAAAGTTCTCTCACGTCACTTTTGGCCCAAGAGAAGATAGAGTCCAAGTCTCTCACGTTCTGGATTCAGATTCGGACTGCACAGACACACCTGACTCAAAACGCACACAAGTTTTTCATACGGACTCCGAATTGGGTGATTCTTTTTTTGTTGGAAACTAGATTTCGTGCACTTTCCAACCCAATTGGAATCACCTTCAAATTCGTCCGGAGTGTTGAGTTGTGGACGAAACAATCTGATACTGCAGCAGAATCCGAGTCAAACTACAAGTCCAAAGGTGTTACATCACCTCCACTTGGGCCCATTGGCCTTGTACGACCTAGATTTAGTTTTAGGCTGCCTTGGGACGTCCTCCCACCTCCTTGGCCGCCACCCCTTGCTCCTATATAAGTAGATCCATCTAGTAGCTTTTCCTTGGGATTTGTTTAGTTAAAAGTTAGCCATTGCAACTTCGTGTGCTTCGTTTGTGTCCAACGACCAGACCAAGACCACTTTTCGGATCCCCACCATTATCAATACTTCATACATATTCCCGATATTCAGATTGCTTTTATCATATTCTTGCTTGTTCTTCGATTGCTTGCAGGAATAGACCTTCGTGGTCAGGTTGATTGTGCTCCAGCGTGGTCAATAACCTCTCGGAGTTGGTTTAGTGATTGCTAAGGCACAACGTCGTTGCACGTTTGTAGTCGAATCGTCAAAGTCGTCTCCACCAAATCGATAGTTGTCATCTCATCGAAAGATCGGGACACCCCGCCTCTATCAAGTGGTATCAGTTTTCAGGTTGCTCGGTGAGAATTTCCAGTTTTCCTAGATTAGATTTATTTTCTTACCTATTGTCCAAGAAAAAGCCACAAAAAAGAGTTAGATCTATTCATCCTTGGTCCAAGCCAGTCTGAGCCTTTGCAATTTTCTTTTCATTGCTTGCATAGTTGAATTATCGGTTGCATCGTCGTGTCGAGTTGCTGGTCTTAGTGTCTAGTTCGTTTAGAGTTTTGAGTTCTGTTCACATTAGTCACGCCACCGCTGCATCATTATCTCTTCCGCTGTCCACCACCCATCCATCAATTTCCACCCCGTGCTACCCATCATTCATTGTCATAATAATAGTTGAGATCGTTCACATCTGCACTTGATCCAATCTGCATCTTATCTAGTTTGTTTTGGAAAGAGGGAGAAAAAAAGAGAGAAAAAAAAAGAGAGAAGAAAAAAAAACAAAAAAATCGGCACAAAGTTTTTCAGAGGAAAGTTGGAGACAAAGTTGTTGATATATCCTGCTTGGCTGTTGTTTCACCTCATTATCTTTACTGCCGTTGTGATCTTCACTTATATCTTGCTGTCCAAAGCTACTTAGTGTCCTTCATTGATGCTAGTTGTGCTACGACGTGACCTCATTAGTGTTCTAGGCTCGCGTCTCTAGTTCGGTCTAGCCTAGGACCAGCACAGTACCGTCGTTGAGCGTTTATTCAACATTGCATCTTTGAATTGATTATTGCTAATCTTTTGCTACCATATATAGCCAACCCAGATCCACATATTTCTACACCGTGTATACGTACGCTCCCCTGGCAATCGCTTTACTCAATATTCGGAGTTACTTGACACCGCTGGTTGCCGATCACCGCCTGCTGCATGGTAAGAACTTGTAAGACATTGATATTTGCTTTACTGTGAGCGTTTTACCACCACATCCTAGTAGTTATAGGAACATTATTTTTGGGTTTTGTTTCTTGTTCTACTAATCATGACAGGATCCAGAGTCAATTCATGGGCTTTGTCGATCGCGGGAGACGTGCCACCACCTTTGCAAATACCACAACCGTCACGAGAGGTGCACAAACATCCAAATGCACATGATCAGGTTAATGTATCTATACCACCATTTAATGGCCGTTTTAAACCTGCTTTATATATTGAATGGGAGTTTGACATAAAAAATATATTTGCTTCCCATAATTTCGATGAACATAAAAAGGTTAAGGTTGCGGTTGGTTCTTTCACAGGTTATGCTTTGGTTTGGTGGAGTGAATATTGTCGGTTACACCCTGATTATATACCTACTACTTGGGATGATTTGAAACTTGCCATGCGACATACTTTCGTCCCTGCTTATTATACTCGTGACATGATTAAGAAGTTGCAACACTTAAAACAAGGTAGTGAAACTGTAACAAAATATTATGATGATTTACAAACTACCTTGTTGCATTCCTCTTTAGAAGAAAGTGAAGATGATTTTATGGATAGATTTTGGGGAGGATTAAACCTTGATATTCAAGAGATACTAATTCATGAAGAGTGTTATCCTATGGACCATTTGTTTCATCTTGCTTGCAAAGCTGAACAGGAAATAAAACGACGTGTTGGCCACGAGGAGAACAAGCGCACGGTGCACATTCCAAGAGTTGATATGATTGTTCCTTCAACTACTAGGCATACTATGACAACCACATCCGTTGTTGTCAGGACTACATCACCTCCACCATGTGACACATCGCCCCCGAGAGTGGCTACATCATCTGAGTTGATCATAAGAGGTAATGACAAAGGTACTGATCTTCCATCTCTACATGAGAATGATGAATGCCTTGTCAATTTGAATGCACCATCTGATGAGCTACCCACCACTTTGATCACACCACCTATTTTAGAGGACTACGTTGATAATTTGACTTTGCCATGTGATCAAACAACTGAAATACCAACAATTTTGAGTGCACCCATTGAATTAACTATTGATGCAAAAGAACCAATGTTTAATCATTTTGATATGACCTCTAATCTTGGTGATGATTCTGTGTTGAATGACTTATTGCATGTTTGCTTATTTAAGCATGTTGTAGCATGTAAATTTGATGCAAGTAAGGTTTATTCACCAATGTTGGGATGGTTTAATGATGAAAATTGTCAATCTTTTGAAATGAATAAGAGCTTCACTTATATGTGCAAACTGAGTTGCAATATTTTCATGCCTTCTACTTCTTGTGCTAATTTTTTGGCTTTAGATTTTATGAACTATGCAAGTTACTCATCTATTCATGTGTCATATATGCAAAAATCAAGGGAAGTAAAAATGGATGACATATACATATACAACATGTACACCTTGTCTCTTTTGTTAGCCACATTTCAGATTAAGCAACGCCGAGGACGGCTTTATTTTCAAGAAGGGGAGGATGATAAGGACATGACTACCTTGGATATGACCAAAAATATTGCATATATGCATATTTGTAAGGTGATTTCTAGTGCAAACTATTCAATAATCTATTTATGTTATCCAGAACAAAAATACTTCACACACTTTTGTGTTTTGTCTAATTGCAGGTGTATGGGACATTTGTACAATCCACATATGAAGATAAGGAAGAAAGAGATGTTTATTTGTTGTCCAAAAAGTTCTCTCACGTCACTTTTGGCCCAAGAGAAGATAGAGTCCAAGTCTCTCACGTTCTGGATTCAGATTCGGACTGCACAGACACACCTGACTCAAAATGCACAGAAGTTTTTCATACGGACTCCGAATTGGGTGATTCTTTTTTTGTTGAAACTAGATTTCGTGCACTTTCCAACCCAATTGGAATCACCTTCAAATTCATCCGGAGCGTTGAGTTGTGGACGAAACAATCTGATGCTGCAGCATAATCCGAGTCAAACTACAAGTCCAAAGGTGTTACATCACCTCCACTTGGGCCCATTGGCCTTGTACGACCTAGATTTAGTTTTAGGCTGCCTTGGGACGTCCTCCCACCTCCTTGGCCGCCACCCCTTGCTCCTATATAAGTAGATCCATCTAGTAGCTTTTCCTTGGGATTTGTTTAGTTAAAAGTTAGCCATTGCAACTTCGTGTGCTTCGTTTGTGTCCAACGACCAGACCAAGACCACTTTTCGGATCCCCACCATTATCAATACTTCATACATATTCGCGATATTCAGATTGCTTTTATCATATTCTTGCTTGTTCTTCGATTGCTTGCAGGAATAGACCTTCGTGGTCAGGTTGATCGTGCTCCGGTGTGGTCAATAACCTCTCGGAGTTGGTTTAGCGATTGCTAAGGCACAACGTCGTTGCACGTTTGTAGTCGAATCGTCAAAGTCGTCTCCACCAAATCGATAGTTGTCATCTCATCGAAAGATCGGGACACCCCGCCTCTATCACATTGCTCATACTCATAACACAATTGTGTGCACAATGATTGCATTTGTTCCCATGAATGCTTTGCATACCATTCTAGATCATCTTGATAAGCTCCATGCGCTTTGTCACAAACAATCTTGCCACACGGACTCATTCTTACATGATGGACACTTTGTGTGCGCTAACCATTGTATTTCCGAGTGTTGTTTGTGTTTGCTCCTTTTGCATGTATACCACTCCGGCGACACCTTGGAATACTTGGATTGCGCCATGCCTTCAACTTTGTCCAACTACAAGTCCATCCACGACAACCGTTTCCATGGTGATGAGGATCACGATCCGAGGTCGGATCTTTCCCAAGGGGGGGGGGGAGATGATGCGGAGCATCCCACGTTCATCCCCATATACACTCCGACTACTCTCCAAGCCCCAAGAGGACATATGACAAGACCTCAACCATACGCCATTGGGCACAAGGTGTACTCACTCCTCTTTGAACCGTCACTTTCCACATGTGAGACATGGCTACTACCTCATGCATGGACCTTGCATACACTCAGGTACAACCGAGATGACCATGGAGGATCCAAGGACCAAGGCCAATCATGGAAGAGTAGAAGGAAGAAGAAGCAGGGACAAGCTTCTAGAAAGCCCGGACCTTCCGGCCTGCCCAGAACCTCTGGCCCCCGGAGTCCAGACCAGCCCTGAGCGCGCCAACTCTCTGGATAGCCCGGAACCCGGCCGGAACCTGCCCGGAACTTCCGGAGCCTGGAACTTCCGGCCCCACCCGGAACTTCCGGCCTGCCTGTGCGCAGAGGACGGGCCAAGGGCCCATGTATCCACCTCTCACTTACCCCTAGCACTATATATACTCCCCCACCTCCTCCTAGTTAGAGTTAGCATTGGTTTAGCTCATATTTTGTGTGAGAGCCTTGCTCATCCACTTGGTTACTTCTCCTCGGAGCTCATGACCTCTTCGGAGAAGATCCCCCAAGCGGATTCAAGATCCCTTTAGGGGAAGATCCCCTCGTGGATTCAAGACCTCACGGAGAAGAACGGTTACTCGAGTATCGTCTGTTGTTGACTTTGTATCTCGTGCTACTCGTGCTTCGATGATCTAGACCTTGTGTGATTGATCTCTTGTCGGTTGAGTGTTTCTCTCATTCCTCCCCGTGATTTCCTCGTGTTCTTAGCGCGTTCTTTGTGTTTCCCCGTAGGATCCACTCCAAACGTGAAAGATCGTCCCCATAGGGTTCCGCCCTACATCACAGCCTTAACATACTGAAGGGATACAAACCTGTTAGACAGACCCTAAGGTGATTTTCGGAGCCCAAATGACAAGCCATGGGGGAGGATCTAGCCAAGCTACTTGAGGCCGGATTCGTCAGAGATATCAAACATCCGGATTGGCTGGCGAACTGGTTAATGGTACCAAAGAAGGACAAATCCTGGCACCGGTGCGTCGACTTCAAAGACCTTAACAAGGCTTGCCCCAAGGATCCATTCCCCCCCCTTGCATCGATCAAATCATCGATGCCACAGCTAGACACGACTCGCTGTGTTTCCTCGACGCATACTCTGGATACCATCGAATAAAGATGGCAGAGTCCGACCAAGGTGCAACAACTTTCATAACGCCATATGGCCCTTTCTGCTTCAACACTATGCCTTTCGGGCTTAAGAATGCCGGAGCAACCTGTCAACGGATGATTCAAACATGCCTGGAAAAGCAAATTGGCAAAACAGTGGAGGCATACGTGGACGACATAGTCATAAAAACAAGACACGTCGAAACCCTAATAGATGACTTGAGGCTTACGTTTGACAACCTACGAACATACGACATCAAGCTGAATCTGGAGAAATGCATTTTCGGTGTCCCCTCCGGAAAACTACTGGGCTTCATCGTTTCCAATAGAGGAATTGAAGCTAATCCGCCAAAAATCTGAGCTTTGTCGCAGTTGGCTATACCAACAGACGTCAAACATATCTAGAAACTAGCTGGATGCGTGGCTGCTTTGAGCCGCTTTATCTTCAAGTTAGGAGAAAAGGCATTGCCTATTTACCGCCTTCTTCGGTGCACCGAACACTTCGTGTGGACGGATGCAGCCGCGGCCGGACTCGATGAAATAAAGACCTTATTGGCCAATAATCCAGTCCTAACAGCGCCAAATATCGGCGAACCTATGCTGTTGTACATAGCTGCAACACATCAAGTTGTACGTGCAGTACTTGTCGTCGAACGAGAGGTTGACGGATACAAATTCCCGCTACAGAAGCCGGTTTATTATGTATCCATGGTCCTCACCCCATGCAAGTCCCGATACCCACACTATCAAAAAATAGCATACGCGGTCTTCATGGCATCCCAAAAGCTACAACACTACTTTCAGGAGTGTTTGATTACGGAGGCCTCTGAAGTACCACTAAATGATATAATAAATAACCGCGATGCAATGGGCCGGATGGCCAAATGGGCCATTGAGCTCCTTCCGTTCGACATAATATACAAGCCTCGGCGGGCTATCAAGTCGCAAGTGTTAGCAGACTTTGTCGCCGAATGGACGGAGGCCGAACTACCTAAAGAGTACTGCGCATACTCCAACTAGATCATGCACTTCGACGGTTCTAAAATGCTGGCCGGACTGGGAGTGGGCGTAGTCCTGACGTCTCCCACCGGAGACCCGGTCCAATACGTCCTCCAAATATTATACACAGACTCCAACAATGCAGTCGAATATGAGGCTCTGTTGCACGGTCTTCGGATGGCAGTCTATATGGGCATTCAACGCCTAGAAGTGCGTGGGGATTCAAACCTCGCAATATCACAAATAAACAAAGACTTCGACGCCAAGGATCCGAAAATGGCGGCCTATCGCAATGCCGTCCTTAAAATGTCAGCTCGGTTCGGGGGGCTCGAAGTCAACCATATGGCTCGAGAAAACAATCAAGCGGCAGATGTCCTTACCCGCATCAGCGCTAAACGCGACCCTATCCCACCTAACGTATTCCTGGAAAGGCTGTTCAAGCCATCCGTGGTATGGGAAGGGGAGTCCGGCAATACCTGCACGGATCCGAATACATCCGCAGATTCCGAACTATCAGACATAATCGAAGGTTCTACCACCGAAATAACATCGTCAGCCCACGAAATAATGGCTGTCATCGCCCCATGGACTGAGCCTTTCTTGGCCTACCTAAATAGGCAGGAGCTCCCTGAAGACCAAAATGAAGAACGCTACATTGTCGGCGTTCTAAAGCTTACAAAGTCCATGAAGGGGAACTCTATAAGAAAAGCGACACCGAAGTGCTCCAAAGGTGCATCTTCGAAGAGGAAGGGAGGCAGCTCTTGGCTGAAATCCATGCCGGACTGGGAGGGCACCATGCTGCGGCTCGAGCATTAGTCAGCAAAGCCTTCCGTACAGGTTTCTATTGGCCGACAACCCGAGCAGACGCACAAGACCTTGTCCAACACTGCGTCGGTTGCCAGCTCTTTGCCAATCAGAGTCATATGCCCCTACCGCTCTCCAAACAATCCCCATACCTTGGCCCTTCGCGGTCTGGGGGCTTCATATGGTTGGACCCCTTAAAGGGGGAAGCCACAAGAAAAAATATTTATTGGTCATGGTAGACAAATTCACCAAATGGATAGAAGCCAAACCAGTGAAAACGGTCGAGTCCGGACCAGTAATAGACTTTATATCGAGGGTCGTACGCCGATATGGTGTCCCCCACAGCATCATCACCGATAACGGCTCAAATTTCACGTCCGATGAGGTGAAATCTTGGTGCGGCAAAATGGGCATTAAGCTCGACTATGCTTGCGTCTACCATCCTCAAACGGGCAAACGGTCTTATCATGAGGGCATCAAACCCAGACTAGTGCGATCCTTGACAGAGTCGGATACTCAGTGGGTCGAGGAGCTCGAATCCATACTCTGGGGGCTGCGGACCACGCTGAATCGCACCACCGGATATACACCATTTTTATGGTGTACGGCGCGGAAGCTGATAGAGGCGGAGGTGTCCCGTCTTTCGATGAGATGATCGATATCGCTTTGGTGGAAGTCGACTTTGACGATCCAACTACGAACGTGCGAGGACGTCGCGCCTTAGCAATCGCTAAACCAACTCCGAGAGGTTATTGACCACGCCGGAGCACGATCAACCTGACCACGAGGGTCTGTTTCCTGCGAGCAAACGAAGAACAAGCAAGAAACTAAGATTGCAATCTGGATATTGCGAATATAAGATGAAAGCTTTATTGATCAAGGTGGGGTTCTGTGACGCCTTTGTCTGGTCGTTGAACACAAACGAAGTACGCGAAGTTGCAGCTATGGCGAACTTGTAATCTAAACAAAACCCCCAAAGTCTAAACGATGCCCTAAGGGCTGTATATATGGAGGAAGAGGGGGGGAATTTCGTGGCCCTTGGTGGAGGGGTCCGAAATCAACCCTATCTCTTGTTTCCCCACACATACGGACTCTAAAAATAGCCTATACTTATGTATTTCGAAATTACATGGGCCTGGCCCAATAATAAGGTGACGCAGCACCTAAAATAGCCTCGGGACGAAATTTATGAAGTGGCATCTTGTATATTTCGTCCAAGGCTTCATGCACCCATTATGGTGGCTTAAAAGTCCTGAAATCATCACTTGTAACTCCGTTCTTGTTCTTGCTCCAATGTTCATCCTTCTCCAAGCTAGGCCCTTCATTTGTAAGCAAAACAAATGTATCCAATTTAGGCAGCATCATATTCTCATGAACATTAGAATCATTACCAAGAAACGAAAGTACCAGGTAATTTAGTTGGCGTGCACGAGCTCTAGTAATTGGTCCAGTATGTATAGCAGCAGGGGCTGTCGGTGTAACAATTGTATTGATGTCCTCATCATCCTCCCCTTCTTGAAATGAAGTCGTCCTCGACGGAAGTTCATCTTCCTCACCCAAATAAGGCTTCAAATCTGCAATGTTAAAAGTGGTACTAACCCCAAAATCTGCAGGCAGCTCAAGTTTATATGCATTATCATTTATTTTCTCTAACACCTTAAAGGGACCATCAGCACGTGGCATTAACTTTGATTTGCGCAAATCAGGAAATCTATCCTTACGCAAATGTAACCAAACAAGATCTCCAGGTGCAAACACAACATGTTTTCTACCCTTATCTCCAGCAAGTTTATATTTAGCATTCATGCGCTCAATGTTTTCCTCAGTTAACTCATGCATTTTTAAAATCAATTCAGCATGTTGTTTCGCATCAAAATTAACCTTCTCCGAAGATGGAAGAGGCAACAAATCAATAGGTGCATGAGGTAGGAAACCATACACAACTTCAAAAGGGCACATCTTAGTAGTAGAATGCAATGAACGATTATAAGCAAATTCAATATGAGGCAAGCATTCCTCCCACATTTTCTTATTATTCTTCAAAACAGCCCTAAGCATAGTAGACAACGTTCTATTGACTACTTCAGTTTGTCCATCAGTTTGGGGGTGACAAGTAGTACTAAAAAGCAGTTTAGTCCCCAACTTAGCCCATAAACATCTCCAAAAGTGGCTAAGAAATTTAGTATCACGATCTGAAACAATAGTATTTGGCACACCATGCAAGCGAATAATTTCACGAAAGAACAAATCAGCAACATTAACAGCATCATCGCTTTATGACATGGTATAAAGTGTGCCATTTTCAAGAATCTATCCACGACAACAAATATGCTATCCCTCCCCTTCTTTGTTCGAGGTAAACCTAAAACAAAGTCCATAGATATATCCTCCCAAGGAACACTAGGTACAGGCAAAGGCATATATAAACCATGAGGATTGAGTCGTGACTTAGCTTTTTGACATGTAGTGCAGCGAGCAATAAAACGCTCAACATCCCGTCTCATCTTTGGCCAAAAGAAATGTGTAGCAAGTACGTCCTCCGTCTTCTTCACGCCAAAGTGTCCCATTAATCCTCCTCCATGCGCCTCCTGCAACAACAAAAGACGAACGGAGCTAGCTGGAATGCATAGCTTGTTAGCACGAAACACAAATCCATCGTTAACAACAAACTTGTTCCACATTCTTCCTTCTTTACAATTCTGCATTACATCTTTAAAATCAGCATCATGCACATATTGATCTTTGATGGTCTCTAAACCAAATATTTTGAAGTCAAGTTGTGAAATCATAGTATAGCGACGAGACAATGCATCAGCAATAACATTTTCTTTTCTCTTCTTGTGTTTAATGACATAAGGGAAAGTCTCAATGAATTCAACCCATTTAGCATGTCTACGATTCAGTTTAGCTTGACTTTTAATATGTTTCAAAGATTCATGATCAGAATGTATAAATAATTCTTTGGGCCATAAATAATGTTGCCATGTTTCTAAAGTCCGAACAAGAGCATATAATTCTTTATTATAAGTAGAATAATTCAGACTAGGCCCACTCAATTTTTCAGAAAAGTATGCAACAGGTTTGCCATCTTGTAATAACACACCTCCTAATCCAATTCCACTAGCATCACATTCAAGCTCAAAAGTCTTATTAAAATCAGGAAGTTGGAGTAAAGGAGCATGTGTCAACTTATCTTTCAATACCGTGAAGGCTTCTTCCTGTGCGGTACCCCAAAGAAAAGGCACATCTTTCTTTGTAAGCTCATTGAGAGGTGCAGCAATGGTGCTGAAATCTCTCACAAAACGCCTATAGAATCCAGCGAGGCCAAGAAAACTCCTCACTTGTGTGACCGTTTTGGGCTGCGGCCAACTCTCAATAGCTTCAATCTTGGCTTTATCAACTTCAATTCCCTGTGGAGTAACAACATAGCCAAGAAAAGATACTCGGTCCGTGCAAAAGGTGCACTTCCCAAGGTTACCAAACAAACGTGCATCACGTAGAGCAATAAAAACAGCACGTAAATGTTCCAAATGTTCTCCCAAAGATCTGCTATAAATCAATATGTCATCAAAGTAAACTACCACAAATCGTCCAATGAAAGCACGTAAAACTTCGTTCATTAATCTCATGAAAGTACTAGGTGCATTAGTTAACCCAAAAGGCATGACTAACCACTCATATAATCCAAACTTAGTTTTAAATGCTGTTTTCCATTCATCTCCCAATTTCATACGAATTTGATGGTAGCCACTACGCAAATCAACTTTGGAGAATATTGTAGAGCCACTCAATTCATCAAGCATATCATCTAACCTAGGAATAGGATGACGATAACGAATAGTAATATTATTAATGCCTCTACAATCAACACACATACGTGATGTACCATCCTTTTTCGGCACTAGAATAATAGGAACAGCACAAGGACTAAGGGATTCGCGTATATAACCTTTGTCGAGAAGCTCTTGTACTTGACGCATAATCTCCTTCGTCTCCTCTGGATTGGTACGGTATGGTGCACGGTTTGGCAGTGAAGCACCGGGAATTAAATCAATCTGATGCTCAATCCCTCGAATAGGCGGTAATCCCGGTGGCACGTCTTGTGGAAAAACGTCAGCGAACTCCTGCAAAATGTTAGTGACAGCAGGAGGCAAAGAGGAAGGCACGTCCTCGAATGAAAATAATGCCTCTTTGCACACAAAAGCATAGCAAACAGATTTGCTGAAATCTAGCTCATCAATATCAGATTTGGTGGCAAATAAACATGCACTTTTCAATTTAATTTCAGAAGCAACACTAGATGGTTTATTATTAAGCTTCATTTGTTGCTCAAATTCTTTTGCCACAATCTGATTTTCACTCTTATTCTTCTCCTGTTGTGCTTTATTAGCTCTATTAATATTATCTTTCAAAATGGAATCAGGAGTCATAGGAAGCAAAGTAATATTTTTATCCTTATGAACAAGAGTATAGTGATTGCTTCTACCATGGTGTGGTTCGGATATGATGAACTAACCCTAATTTTTTTTTGTGGCTTTTTCGTGGACTATAGGTATGAAGAACAGACTCGATCTAAACTACGAAAAACTGTAAAATCTCACCGAGCAACCTGGAAATCTGATACCACTTGATAGAGGCGGAGGTGTCCCGTCTTTCGATGAGATGATGGATTTCGCTTTGGTGGAAGTCGACTTTGACGATCCGACTACGAACGTGCGAGGACGTCGCGCCTTAGCAATCGCTAAACCAACTCCGAGAGGTTATTGACCACGCCGGAGCACGATCAACCTGACCACGAGGGTCTGTTTCCTGCGAGCAAACGAAGAACAAGCAAGAAACTGAGATTGCAATCTGGATATTGCGAATATAAGATGAAAGCTTTATTGATCAAGGTGGGGTTCTGTGACGCCTTTGTCTGGTCGTTGAACACAAACGAAGTACGCGAAGTTGCAGCTATTGCGAACTTTTAATCTAAACAAAACCCAAAGTCTAAACGATGCCCTAAGGGCTGTATATATGGAGGAAGAGGGGGGAATTTCGTGGCCCTTGGTGGAGGGGTCCGAAATCAACCCTATCTCTTGTTTCCCCACACATACGGACTCTAAAAATAGCCTATACTTATGTATTTCGAAATTACATGGGCCTGGCCCAATAATAAGGTGACGCAGCACCTAAAATAGCCTCGGGACGAAATTTATGAAGTGGCATCTTGTATATTTCGTCCAAGGCTTCATGCACCCATTATGGTGGCTTAAAAGTCCTGAAATCATCACTTGTAACTCCGTTCTTGTTCTTGCTCCAATGTTCATCCTTCTCCAAGCTAGGCCCTTCATTTGTAAGCAAAACAAATGTATCCAATTTAGGCAGCATCATATTCTCATGAACATTAGAATCATTACCAAGAAACGAAAGTACCTGGTAATTTAGTTGGCGTGCACGACCTCTAGTAATTGGTCCAGTATGTATAGCAGCAGGGGCTGTGGGTGTAACAATTGTATTGATGTCCTCATCAGCGGAGATTTGCATTCTCTCGCATAATGACCTCCTCCCTTACAACGACGACAAATAATATCACTTGTGTGCCCTGTTGATGCCATGGAAGAAGAAGAACGCTGTGCAGGCCCCGCAGGTGCGCTCTTGGCAGATAATGGTGGTTGTGCCTGTTTTCTTGTATCACGGCTGGAGGTGGCACCGGATGGAGGTGCTGGTGCAGTTGAAGTAGAAGATGCACGTGGTGTCCATGATGAAGGTCGGCCTGCAGAAAAGTTAGTTCGCCCCAATGCTTGTCGATCCTGCACTTCACGTTCAGCTTTACAAGCAAGATGGAATAAACGAGTGATATTAGTATACTCCTTATAGTCTAGAATGGTCTGAATCTCTCTATTTAATCCACCCAGAAAACGTGCAAGCATAGCTTCATTCTCCTCAACAATACCACATCTAATCATGCCAGTTTGTAATTCCTGATAATATTCTTCTACAGAATTTTTCCCTTGTCTTAAACGCTGCAATTTTTGAAGCAATTCACGTTGATAATATGGTGGAACCCAACGCGTACGCATAGCAGTTTTCAAAGCAGCCCAAGTAGTTGGAAAAGGATATAATCTACAATGTTCAGACCACCATACACATGCAAAACTAGTGAAAGCACAAACGGCAGCAGCAACTCGTCTCTCCTCAGGATATTGTAAACATGTAAATCGTTGTTCAGTTTCTAACTCCCAAGTAAGATATATATCAGGAACATATCTACCCTCAAATGGTGGAATATTCAATTTCGGTTTAGGAATATGGACATCATCTCGTACCTGAGGTGGTGGTGCAGGCCTACCATTACGAATATATACCTGAGGTCGACCTGCTGGTGGTGGTACAGGTGGCTGCACGTAGTGTTGATTTTGATCAACCTCATCCTCATAATCTCCCACATAATCATCCTCCTCCGCATCAGCAGCAGGAGCCACAGAAGTATCAACAGCAGCACCAACATTTTGGCCAAACGCAAGAGGAACACGGCTTGCTCGGCGGAGGTCTGCTTCGCGACGTGGAGGTAGTCGTTGTTGTTGTTGTTGGAGAGGTGCGTTAGCTGCAGCGGGTGGTGGTGGTGGAAGACGCGCAAGCAATTCATTAAACTTGTTGTCGAGCTTTGTTTCGAACGTCTTCTCAAAGCCAGTGATCTTCTCCATGGCCTCTTCAAAATTGTTCAACACATCTTGCACCTGTTCAGTCATCATTTGCTAAAACTTATCATGAAGCTCCTTGTTCGATAAATTCTCCCAGTCAATCTCGTCGGCTTGTGATCCTGGCATGGTTAGCAGCAATAGAAACACACAAGAATATGATCCTACAGACTACGAACAAGTGGTGGTGGTGGGTGTCACAAATCCGTCAAGCAAATCTCAAATTCTTACCAGTTCTTACCCAGCAGCAGGCGGTGATCGGCAACCGTTGTAGTCAAAAACTCTCAAAGCTTGGATAGAGCGATTACCAGGGAGAGTCAAACGCACGACGTAGATGTATGTGGAGCTGGGAAGGCTTATAATATGGTAGCAAAAAGGGTCAGCAATAATCAATTCAGAGATGCAAAGTTGAATAAACGCTCAACGACGGTACTGTGCTGGTCCTAGGCTAGACTGTGCTAGAGACGCGAGCCTAGAACACTAACAAAATCACGGCGCGGCACGTAAACAAGGCAAAAGCACACTCTGAATTTTTTTTTTTCGCTCTTTTTTTTTGCGCTCTTTTTTTTTGCGCTGCTTTTTTTTTTTGCGAAAAATCACTATAATGGCGAGTGTCTCAAAACTCTTCCTAGCTCAAACTGACAGGATGGGCACGAAATTTTTTCGACCAATTTTTTTTTCGACTGCCCGGACCCAAAAACTGGAAACGGGTCAAAAAAAACTTCCTATAATGGCACCTGTCTCAAAACACTCAGAAACACCTAAAAATAGGATAGCCAGAATTTTTTTCGAAAAATGCGTTTTCGAAAAATTTTGGGCCTAAACGGAGCGTGGCTACCCGACTTTTTTTTTTCCGAAACCTACTCCGGCAAGGAAACACGAATCGGAATCTAGATGGATCCCGAAAACAAACCTAATAAGCAAGGAACTCGGATTGGTGGTGGATATATGGTGGTGGTATATGGCAGCGGTGGTGGTAGCGGTGGTAGTATATGGATATGGATCGGTGGTGGTATATGGGAGCGGATTGGTGGTGGTATATGGATACGGATTCGGAGCGGTGGTGGTAGATGGCAGGGGCGATGATAATGGTGCGGCGGCGGCGTGACAACTTATGACCAGAACTTGAAACTCTAAAAGACTAGACTCTAAGACCAGCAACTAGACACGACGATGCAACCGCAAATTCAACAAAGCAAAACCCTAAAAAGATTATGCAAGGCTCAGATTGGTTCGGATATGATGAACTAACCCTAATTTTTTTGTGGCTTTTCCGTGGACTATAGATATGAAGAACAGACTCGATCTAAACTACGAAAAACTGTAAAATCTCACCGAGCAACCTGGAAATCTGATACCACTTGATAGAGGCAAAGGTGTCCCGTCTTTCGATGAGATGGTGGATTTCGCTTTGGTGGAAGTCGACTTTGACGATCCGACTACGAACGTGCGAGGACGTCGCGCCTTAGCAATCGCTAAACCAACTCCGAGAGGTTATTGACCACGCCGGAGCACGATCAACCTGACCACGAGGGTCTATTTCCTGCGAGCAAACGAAGAACAAGCAAGAAACTGAGATTGCAATCTGGATATTGCGAATATAAGATGAAAGCTTTATTGATCAAGGTGGGGTTCTGTGACGCCTTTGTCTGGTCGTTGAACACAAACGAAGTACGCGAAGTTGCAGCTATGGCGAACTTTTAATCTAAACAAAACCCTAAGTCTAAACGATGCCATAAGGGCTGTATATATGGAGGAAGAGGGGGGAATTTCGTGGCCCTTGGTGGAGGGGTCCGAAATCAACCCTATCTCTTGTTTCCCCACACATACGGACTCTAAAAATAGCCTATACTTATGTATTTCGAAATTACATGGGCCTGGCCCAATAATAAGGTGACGCAGCACATAAAATCGCCTCGGGACGAAATTTATGAAGTGGCATCTTGTATATCTCGTCCAAGGCTTCATGCACCCATTATGGTGGCTTCAAAGTCCTGAAATCATCACTTGTAACTCCGTTCTTGTTCCCCTTGCGCATGCCATCATCTCCATGCTTGTTCTTGCTCCAATGTTCATCCTTCTCCAAGCTAGGCCCTTCATTTGTAAGCAAAACAAATGTATCCAATTTAGGCAACATCATATTCTCATGAACATTAGAATCATTACCAAGAAACGAAAGTACCTGGTAATTTAGTTGGCGTGCACGAGCTCTAGTAACTGGTCCAGTATGTATAGCAGCAGGGGCTGTGGGTGTAACAATTGTATTGATGTCCTCATCACTCGGGAACCGCGCCCCGATCTGGATCTGAAATCCCGAAGGTTGACTTTCCCCTCCCCGAAATTCGTCCAAGTCCCAGATTTTGTCATTTTCATGCCATGTTCATCGCATCGTATCTCCGCATCCGTAGCACCGTCTCATGCGTGTAATATGTCAAATTGTTCGCCTCAACGAGTACATCATTTCATTCCATTGCATCGTATTCATTTGAGGTCATCTAGATGCCTGAATCATCATTGTAAGAGTGCTTCATGATGTTTTCTGCTGTGTGTTAACAGAACAATCTCTTTTGTCATTTTTGCCATGGTTGATGTGTGCATCCTATGAGGTTGATGTCTACATGTGTTTTGATCTATGCCATGTCTTCTTTACAGAGGTGCTTACCATGCAATTTTGTGATCAATGTGGTGACTAGCACAAGCATGCAAACTAGGCATCATGATATTGCTGATTTTGGTCCCTGTTCTGCTGTTATTTTGATGCCATGTAAACTTGATGCTACAGAGAGATCCATGCATATTTTGAGATACTTCAGTAAGGATGTTTTGAACATATGGTTGTTCTCTATCCATTCATTCCCCTGTTTGTAATTATGGAGTAGTCTAGCATGTCATTTTCGTGCTCTACTTTTGCTTCAAAATGTTTCCTGGTAGATTGTTTTCTTGTTATTCAATTTGGCCAAGGTTTCTATAGTTGATCCTTGCATGCTATGGACTTGTTCTTGCCTTGGTTGGTTACACAAGCATGCCTTCTTGATGATGCTATGCTTATCTTGTCATGCAATGACTTGTGGTGAGTGAATCGAGCTTGTTAAGTAGGGTACATGATGTTGCTGTTTTGCTAGGCTGAATCTGTTATTTCGTTATGCTATATAAACATGTTGCTACTAATCATTCTATGCATAGGAGATGCCCTATAAACATGTTTTGATCTACATGTCATCCTCTATCCATACATGCCCCTGGTAGCATTTATAGCTTGCTGTAGCTTGTTCATATCTTGCTCCAAAGTTGCTTCATAATGTTGCTGTCAGCCTGTTAACATTAAGTTCAGTTGTTTCCATGTGTTTTCCTAGTGATCCTTGCACCCTATGACCTTGCTCTTGCCATGCTTAGCTTCACAAATATGTATTCTTACTGTTGGGTGCCTTGCCATGCCATGTATTGCTCTGTAGAGAGTTGCAAAAGCTCATCTACATGCCTTCATAATTCTATTTCTGCCATGTTTGAATCGGTAATATAACTTACTATGTTTACATGGGTGCCATCATATTTTCTGATCCTTTTTGGCTTATGGTCACTAAAGGACTTTTGATATATGCTTTGAGTAGAATCATGCCATGTCTTGTTTTGCTATTATAAGTTCCTGTAACATGTTGTTTGATAGCTCTAAACATTGCATCGTGATGTTATTTTCTGCAAAGTCTGAAATTGTTATAACTTGCAATCTTACCATGTGTGTTTGAGCATGTTCTAGTGATTTCTGGAGATAGCTCAGTGTTCATGTTTTGTTATGCTTTACCTGTACATCATGCCCATGCCTTTTGTTTTCATTTTGAGGTGTTGTAGCATGTTGTTTTGATGCTTGCAATATGCCTAGTTGCTGTTTTGGACAGATTGTTGCTATAACTTGTTTCATGTGTGTGTGTTGAACCGTTGCTCCGTGTTGAGTGTGCTCTATATGAAACTTGCATAGAATTGCATGTAGTTCCATATTATCATGTTGCATCCTTGTTTTGAGGTGTTCGCTTGATGTTTGGGTGCATTTCGCATCAATGCCATGTTAACTTGTTTTGCTCATATCTTCTAGGCCGTAGCTCCGAACTAAACGAACTTTATATGTAACTTGACTAGAATCTCATGTAGATCATCTTTGTGCATCTTAACTTGATGTTTAACAACTTGAACATAAGGTTTATTCAGATCTGGACGAATTTCGAAATATGCACATGAGGACTTACCGGAATTGTTATATGTTGTTCCCGGCCTCATTTGAACTTGCCTTGATGTGTTGCTCTTGTTTGCATCATCTCTTGCCATGAGTAGCTTCATATAGCTTTGTCATGCATCATGCTTGGTCGTGCATCATGCCTTGTTCATGTGTGGTGTGTTTACCTTCTTGTGTGCTTCTTCTCGATAGTTGCCGTTTCGTTGCGGTCGTGAGGATTCGTTCGTCTACGCTTGGTTCATCTTCGTGGCTTCATCCGTTCATCTTCTTCATGGACTCGTTCTTCTTCCTTGCGGGATTCCAGGCAAGATGACCGTTACCCTGGATCTCACTACTATCATTGCTATGCTAGTTGTTTCATTCTATCGCTATGCTGCGCTACCTATCACCTGTTTATCAAGCCATCCCATATTGCCATGAACCTCTAACCTTTGACACCTTTCCTATGCAAACCGTTGTTTGGCTATGTTACCGCTTTTGCTCAGCCCCTCTTATAGCGTTGCTAGTTGCAGGTGAAGTTGAAGATTGCTCCATGGTGGACAGGATTTTGGTTGGGATATCACAATATCTCTTATATTATTAATGCATCTATATACTTGGTAAAGGGTGGAAGACTCAGCCTTTTGCCTAGTGTTTTGTTCCACTCTTGCCGCCCTAGTTTCCGTCATACCGGTGTTATGTTCCCGGATTTTGCATTCCTTACACGGTAGGGTGATTTATGGGACCCCCTCGACAGTTTGCTTTGAATAAAACTCCTCCAGCAAGGCCCAACCTTGGTTTTACCATTTGCCTCACCACCACCTACCCTTTCCCTTGGGTTGGCCAACCCGAGGGTCATCTTTATTTTAGCCCCCCGGGCCAGTGCTTGTCTAAGTGTTGGTCCGAACTGAGCTGCCTGCGGGGCCACCTCGGGGCAACTTGAGGGTTGGTTTTACTCGTAGCTAGTCTCATCCGTTGTTGCCCTGAGAACGAGATATGTGCAGCTCCTATCGGGATTTGTCAGCGCATCGGGTGGCTTTGCTGGTCTTGTTTTACCATTGTCGAAATGTCTTTGATAGAGGCGGGGGTGTCCCGATCTTTCGATGATATGATAACTATCGATTTGGTGGAGACGACTTTGACGATTCGACTACAAACGTGCACGACGTTGCGCCTTAGCAATCGCTAAACCAACTCCGAGAGGTTATTGACCACGCCAGAGCACAATCAACCTGACCACGAAGGTCTATTCCTGCAAGCAATCGAAGAACAAGCAAGAATAAGATAAAGCAATCTGAATATTGCGAATATAGATGAAGTATTGATAAAGGTGGGGATCCGTAAACGGTCTTGGTCTGGTCGTTGGACACAAACAAAGTACACGAAGTTGCAATGGCTAACTTTTAAATAAACAAATCCCCAAGGAAAAGCTAATAGATGGATCTACTTATATAGGAGCAAGGGGTGGCGGCCAAGGAGGTGGGAGGACGTCCCAAGGCAGCCTAAAACTAAATCTAGGTCGTACAAGGCCAATGGGCCCAAGTGGAGGTGATGTAACACCTTTGGACTTGTAGTTTGACTCGGATTCTGCTGCAGCATCAGATTGTTTCGTTCACAACTCAACGCTCCGGACGAATTTGAAGGTGATTCCAATTGGATTGGAAAGTGCACGAAATCTAGTTTCCAACAAAAAAAGAATCACCCAATTCGGAGTCCGTATGAAAAACCTGTGTGCGTTTTGAGTCAGGTATGTCTGTGCAGTCCGAATCTGAATCCAGAACGTGAGAGACTTGGACTCTATCTTCTCTTGGACCAAAAGTGACGTGAGAGAACTTTTTGGACAGCAAATAAACATCTCTTTCTTCCTTATCTTCATATGTGGATTGTACAAATGTCCCATACACCTGCAATTAGACAAAACACAAAAGTGTGTGAAGTATTTTTGTTCTGAATAACACAAATAGATTATTGAATAGTTTGCACTAGAAATCACCTGACAAATATGCATATATGCAATATTTTTGGTCATATCCAAGGTAGTCATGTCCTCATCATCCTCCCCTTCTTGAAAATAAAGCCGTCCTCAGCGTTGCTTAATCTGAAATGTGGCTAACAAAAGAGACAAGGTGTACATGTTGTATATGTATATGTCATCCATTTTTACTTCCCTTGATTTTTGCATATATGACACACGAATAGATGAGTAACTTGAATAGTTCATAAAATCTAAAGCCAAAAAATTAGCACAAGAAGTAGAAGGCATGAAAATATTGCAACTCAGTTTGCACATATAAGTGAAGCTCTTATTCATTTCAAAAGATTGACAATGTTCATCATTAAACCATCCCAACATTGGTGAATAAACCTTACTTGCATCAAATTTACATGCTACAACATGCTTAAATAAGCAAACATGCAATAAGTCATTCAACAAAGAATCATCACCAAGATTAGAGGTCATATCAAAATGATTAAACATTGGTTCTTTTGCATCAATAGTTAATTCAATGGGTGCACTCAAAATTGTTGGTATTTCAGTTGTTTGATCACATGGCAAAGTCAAATTATCAACGTAGTCCTCTAAAATAGGTGGTGTGATCAAAGTAGTGGGTAGCTCATCAGATGGTGCATTCAAATTGACAAGGCATTCATCATTCTCATGTAGAGATGGAAGATCAGTACATGTGTCATTACCTCTTATGATCAACTCAGATGATGTAGTCACTCTCGGGGGCGATGTGTCACATGGTGGAGGTGATGTAGTCCTGACAACAACGGATGTGGTTGTCATAGTATGCCTAGTAGTTGAAGGAACAATCATATCAACTCTTGGAATGTGCACCGTGCGCTTGTTCTCCTCGTGGCCAACACGTCGTTTTATTTCCTGTTCAGCTTTGCAAGCAAGATGAAACAAATGGTCCATAGGATAACACTCTTCATGAATTAGTATCTCCTGAATATCAGGGTTTAATCCTCCCCAAAATCTATCCATAAAATCATCTTCACTTTCTTCTAAAGAGGAATGCAACAAGGTAGTTTGTAAATCATCATAATATTTTGTTACAGTTTCACTACCTTGTTTTAAGTGTTGCAACTTCTTAATCATGTCACGAGTATAATAAGCAGGGACGAAAGTATGTCGCATGGCAAGTTTCAAATCATCCCAAGTAGTAGGTATATAATCAGGGTGTAACCGACAATATTCACTCCACCAAACCAAAGCATAACCAGTGAAAGAACCAACCGCAACCTTAACCTTTTTATGTTCATTGAAATTATGGGAAGCAAATATATTTTTATGTCGAACTCCCATTCAATATATAAAGCAGGTTTAAAACGGCCATTAAATGGTGGTATAGATACATTAACCTGATCATGTGCATTTGGATGTTTGTGCACCTCTCGTGACGGTTGTGCTATTTGCAAAGGTGGTGGCACGTCTCCCGCGATCGACAAAGCCCATGAATTGACTCTGGATCCTGTCATGATTAGTAGAAGAAGAAACAAAACCCAAAAATAATGTTCCTATAACTACTAGGATATGGTGGTAAAACGCTCATAGTAAAGCAAATATCAATGTCTTACAAGTTCTTACCATGCAGCAGGCGGTGATCGGCAACCAGCGGTGTCAAGTAACTCCGAATATTGAGTAAAGCGATTGCCAGGGGAGCGTACGTATAACGGTGTAGAAATATGTGGAGCTGGGTTGGCTATATATGGTAGCAAAAGATTAGCAATAATCAATTCAAAGATGCAATGTTGAATAAATGCTCAACGACGGTACTGTGCTGGTCCTAGGCTAGACCGGACTAGAGACGCGAGCCTAGAACACTAATGAGGTCATGGCGTAGCACAACTAGCATCAATGAAGGATACTAAGTAGCTCTTGACAGCAAGATATAAGTGAAGATCACAACGGCAGTGAAGATAATGATGAAAAACAACTGCCAAGCAGGATATACAACAACTCTCTCTCCAACTTTCCTCTTGAAAAGTTTGAGACAATTTTCTGATAAATTCTTTCAAATAATGCTACTAACTCAAGCTTTCCAATGCAAAAAGAATCACTTAATTCCGAGTTGATATGAGGAGTCAAAGAATTCTAAAACTGGCCTGAAAAATTGGAACAAGTTGTGTTCACGAATTTCGGAGGGCAAAAAGACCTATTTAGAAGCCGATTTTGAGGTGTCAAATATTGAACTAGCTTCTGCAACTATTTAGATGCGGCTCGTCGCTATCTTCAATTTGAGTACTCACGGAGCCAAAACTGACTTTGTATGAGGAAGATACACCTGTTTTACTGAACAGTGCGCAAAACAGATTCCAATCCGAATTCAGGTACGAGATTGATTCTAGATAGATCCAATTTTTTTTTCTTCTCTCTTTTTTTTTCTCACGCTTTTTTTTTCTTTTCCTTTTTTTTCTCTCTCCCTCTTTCCAAAACAAACTAGATAAGATGTAGATTGGATCAAGCGAAGATGGGAACGATCTCAACTATGATTATGACAATGAACGGTGGGTAGCACGTGGAGGAAATTGATGGATGGGTGGTGGACAGCGGAAGGGATAACGATGCAGCGGCGACGTGACTAATGTGAACAGAATTCGAAACTCTAAACGACCTAGACACTAAGACCAGCAACTCGACACGACGATGCAACCGATAATTCAACTATGCAAGCAATGAAAAGAAAATTGCAAAGGCTCAGACTGGCTTGGACAAAGGATGAACAGATCTAACTCTTTTTTGTCGATTTTTCTTGGACAATAGGTAAGAAAATAAATCTAATCTAGGAAAACTAGAAATTCTCACCGAGCAACCTGAAAACTGATACCACTTGATAGAGGCGGGGGTGTCCCGATCTTTCGATGAGATGATAACTATCGATTTGGTGGCGACGACTTTGACGATTCGACTACAAACGTGCACGACGTTGCGCCTTAGCAATCGCTAAACCAACTCCGAGAGGTTATTGACCACGCCAGAGCACAATCAACCTGACCACGAAGGTCTATTCCTGCAAGCAATCGAAGAACAAGCAAGAATATGATAAAGCAATCTGAATATTGCGAATATAGATGAAGTATTGATAAAGGTGGGGATCCGTAAACGGTCTTGGTCTGGTTTTTGGACACGAACAAAGTACACGAAGTTGCAATGGCTAACTTTTAACTAAACAAATCCCCAAGGAAAAGCTAATAGATGGATCTACTTATATAGGAGCAAGGGGTGGCGGCCAAGGAGGTGGGAGGACGTCCCAAGGCAGCCTAAAACTAAATCTAGGTCGTACAAGGCCAATGGGCCCAAGTGGAGGTGATGTAACACCTTTGGACTTGTAGTTTGACTCGAATTCTGCTGCAGCATCAGATTGTTTCGTTCACAACTCAACGCTCCGGACGAATTTGAAGGTGATTCCAATTGGGTTGGAAAGTGCACGAAATCTAGTTTCCAACAAAAAAAGAATCACCCAATTCGGAGTCCGTATGAAAAACCTGTGTGCGTTTTGAGTCAGGTATGTCTGTGCAGTCCGAATCTGAATCCAGAACGTGAGAGACTTGGACTCTATCTTCTCTTGGGCCAAAAGTGACGTGAGAGAACTTTTTGGACAGAAAATAAACATCTCTTTCTTCCTTATCTTCATATGTGGATTGTACAAATGTCCCATACACCTGCAATTAGACAAAACACAAAAGTGTGTGAAGTATTTTTGTTCTGAATAACACAAATAGATTATTGAATAGTTTGCACTAGAAATCACCTGACAAATATGCATATATGCAATATTTTTGGTCATATCCAAGGTAGTCATGTCCTCATCAGTCTTGTAAACCGGGATTCCGAGTCTGATCGGGTCTTCCTGGGAGAAGGTCTATTCCTTCGTTGATCGCGAGAGCTTGTCATGGGCTAAGTTGGGACACCCCTGCAGGGTATAATCTTTCGAAAGCCGTGCCTGCGGTTATAGGCAGATGAGAATTTGTTAATGTCCAGTTGTAGATAACTTGACACTAGATCCGAATTAAAACGCATCAACCGCGTGTGTAGCCGTGATGGTCTCTTTTCGGCGGACTCCGGGAAGTGAACACGGTTTCTGGGTTATGTTTGACGTAAGTAGGAGTTCGGGATCACTTCTTGATCATTACTAGTTGACGACCGTTCCTTTTGCTCTCTTCTCGCTCTTATTTGCGTATGTTAGCCACCATATATGCTTAGTCGCTGCTGCAACCTCACCACTTTACCCCTTCCTTTCCCATTAAGCTTTGCTAGTCTTGATACCCATGGTAATGGGATTGCTGAGTCCTCGTGGCTCATAGATTACTACAACAACAGTTGCAGGTACAGGTTGTGCGATGATCATGACGCGAGAGCGATGCTTGCTTGCATTGAGTTCTTCTTCTGCTTCTTCTTCGATCAGGGGATAGGTTCCAGGTCGGCAGTCTGGGCTAGCAGGGTGGATGTCGTTTGAGTTTCTGTTTGTGTTTCATCTGTAGTCGGATGATGCTCTTATGTATGAGGATGTTGTATTCGTGTGGCATGGTATGCCTTTTGTATGTATCCCCATCTATTATGTAATGTTGATGTAATGATATCCACCTTGCAAAAGCGTTTCAATATGCGGGTCTATCCTTGGTGGGACCTTCGAGTTCCTTTTGGATAGGGTCGCATATTGGGCATGACAAGTTGGTATCAGAGCCTCGACCGACCCTAGGAGCCCCCTTGATTGATCGTGTAGTTTGGCAGATGTTGAGTCTAGAAGAAAACTGTTTCGGAATCTAGTTATATCGGAGAGTAGGAATTGTTTTTACTCCTCTGCCCCTTCGTCGCTCTGGTAAGGAATCTTGACGTAGGTGTTTTGAGTTACTTCTCTTCCCCTTCAAATTTTCTTTAGGATCACGCAGTTGGTTTTCCGATCGTTGGTTCTCTTCTCTTTTCATCCGGTGCATTTCTCGTCAAGTTGACTCGACCCTCTTCGTCTTTGCCAAGTTCAATCCTCAGTCCGCTCTCAATGAAGTTGTTTCTCCATCCTCAGTTGCTTTTATTTTCCCACCCGCCCACCCTTCTTCTTCTCGGAACCAGAGTCCGTAATCGAGTATCCGTCCTACTCGTGCGAAGTCTTTGCTTTCTTTCCTCAATGATTTCAACCGGTGTTTTCTCTTCAAGATATTCGTCGATTCCCCTTCCAAGTTGTCTTTGTTTTCCCGCCCTCCCACCCTTTTTCTTCCCGGAGTCTGACTCTCTCTCTACAATCTATTTCATTCGTGTGGAGCCTCTTTAGTCTTTCGCCAATTGTTTCAACTGGTGAATTCTCGTCTCGGTCATCATTCTTCATCTCTTTTCTTTCCGGTGGATTCAATTCAAGTTTTTCGGGTTGATCATATACTTTTCCTCGAAGTGTTGTCCTTGCTCGTTTGCATCTTGCCATTCAATCATTCCGGAGTGTTCAAGATATCTCAGGAGATTCGTCTGTGTTCGAATTAATTTGAGGTTGTCAGCTCATTCAAATATTTCAATTGTTCCGGTGCATCATCTATCTGTTCATCATCCTTTTCAACGGTGTTATCTCTTCAGTGGGCCCTAACCCACGGGTCTTTTCCCAGGATCTTACCTGACTCTTCTAATTTCCTAGAGCTATTCTCGAATCCTTTTTGAAGTTTGACGTAAGTATGATTTCATCAGTCAGATGCTTTTCCAAGATCGATTTTAAATCATATTCATGGTTGGCTCAACCTCTTACCTTTCATTCTCCCGGAGTATCTCAGTAATTTGGGTGGTGTTTCTCGTCGTCATTTGAAGATCGAAGAAGAGTTCATCTTAAATCTTGTCCGTTCTCTCGAAGTTTGGGGGTTCTAGCTTCATATCATGCTCTCGAATTATTTCAATTTGTCAGATATTCTTTTCTTAACCATCCGGAGTATGTCAGGAGTTGTTTTTCCAATTCTTTTACCGGAGGCCATCATTCCAGTTATCATTCTCTATTTATCCCGGCGCTTCGTTCAAATGTTCTTTAATCAGCTCGAGTTCTTCCCGTTCCCTTGTATCTAAATCGCCTCTAGCATATTGGTTCTTCTAATTCTTCCCGGTGATTCAGTCTCTTTCATCAGTCATTTCCGAATTCTTACGATGGTTCGTTCAAGATTCTTTTCTTTGATTGTCATTTTAATTCATTCGTTCTTTCCAATCCTACCGGTGGTTCATGAAGACTTTCTCAAGTTATGGGCTATGTTCCCCCTTAATCCTTTTCCAACGAGAATAAGTAGTATGCAAAAATCCATTGCTAGTCATCAATTTAATTTGATGAAGGATAGGCATACAATAAATCTTATTCTTATTTCGTCCAAGTGAGTAATCTTTTCCTTCGGAGTTTGTTCTTGATGAATAAATTCTAGTTCCAAGTGTTTTCATCTTTTCTTTTCCGGAGTTTAGATTTCCTCAGTCATTTCGTCGGAACCCCCTTCTAAAATCATCGCAATGCTCATCTTATTCTTTCATCCTTCATTTTATCTCGTCACTCTTTTGTTACCGGAGTTCATGGTGGTTCTTCATGATTTAATCTTTTCTTCAAGAGTTCATCAAGATTTTGTTGGTGGAATTCAAGTATCTTTTCTTCTCGTGTCTCGAAGTGTAATTAATTCTCCGTGTTCTTTTGAAGTGGAGTTTTGCATTTCTTCGTTCATCTAAGTTATCCAATCATTTCCGTTTGCGGCCGGTTATCACCTCATAATTTCTGAGATGTTATCCATAAGTCCACAACAAGTTTATTCTTTCGTTGTTGATTTTCTCAACAACTCTATTCAATCCTTTCTTCTAAGTTCTTTTCATTCTATGTCATTCTTCCGGAGGCATTGCGTTTGGTCATCTCGTCAAGTGCCATATCTTTGAGTGAAGCTCATGTTCTATTCTTTCCTTGTTCAACCGGAGTGCTGCCTAAATCCTTTCAGTCTTATTCGTTTCTTATCTCGTTTAACCAGAGTGGTTTCATAGTCTATCTGATTCCGTGAGCTTTCAATTCTCGTCATTATCGTCGTTCCTCTCTTCTTCTCGAGTGCTCTCGATTTTTTGCTCTTCTTCTTTGAGTTCTTGTTTCTCCTCATCCCTTTTCCCTTCCGTCTCGATCCTAAGATCTCGGGACAAGATCTCTTGTTAGTGGAGGAGTGTTGTAACGCCCCGGATCCGATGCGCCAGGTGTCTGCCAGTTATTCGCCTTCGTTGCCATGTCATTTGGTTGCGTGTTGCATTTTATCATATCATCATGTGCATTGCATTGCATACGTGTTCGTCTCTTGCATCCGAGTTTTTTCCCCGTTGTCCGTTTTGCAATCCGGCACTCCTATGTCCTCCCGCGTCCCCCTCTTCTCTCTTTTCGTGAGTGGGTGTTAAACTTTCTCGGAATGGCCCGAGGTTTGCCAAGCGGCCTTGGTATAGCACCGGTAGACCGCCTGTCAAGTTTCGTGCCATTTGGAGGTCGTTTGGTACTCCAACAGTTAACCGGGTAACCGCAAAAGCCTCCTTCTCTTTGCAGCCCAACACCCCTCCAAACTGGCCCAAAACCCATCTAACTCCCCTCCACACTCTCGGTCGTTCGATCACGATCGTGTGGGCGAAAACCGCTCCTCATTTGGACTCTCCTAGCTCCCTCTACCTATATATTTGCACCTCCCCCAAAATTCCGCAGTCCATTCCCCCGAAACCCTAGCAAATCTCCCTCCGTGCCGCCGGACATGTCCGCCCGGCGGCCACACACGTCCGCCGCCGCCGCCCCGCAGCCACTGGTGCCGCGCCACGTGGCCCTGCTCCACCGCGCCCCGC